>NW_027459308.1:0-156422 GCF_050624435.1 Tenrec ecaudatus | reverse complement strand
GACAATATGAGAGAATTGCCACCGATGGATTTGCCGTTGTGCCTACAAATATCATCTTGAGGCCATACAGTAGTGAAGCACGGGAACCCAGGCGCTTCACCCTTTACTCTAGACCAGTGAAACACAGAGAAGCACTGTTGACCTGTGATACATGACATTGCTGGAAGCTTCAGTGCACAGAGGCTTGGGAACCTGGAAGGAGCTTCTTCCGTGTGAATAAAACGCAGGCTGACCTTCATAGCAGGTTCCAGATTCTCAGGAATTCCATGGGCTGTATTGCTCAGAGGTAGAACCCACTGCTTGGGGCACACTTGAACTGAAAAATCTTGCTGGACTCACGGCTTTCCCAAAGACCCAAGATTCTCAAAGAGCGAGCGTAAGTTTGACGGAAAAACAAACTGCCGGTGGCGCCATATTGCCTTGAAACCGGCAAGAAGCAAGATTTTCCTTAAACCATGAATCTCAGAAACATTGTGATCGTGAAGGAAAACCAGGGAGAGCAGATGTACTTCCAATAATCCAACACTTAAATGAAACCTCAAACCTTAATCCTATCCTAAAACCAACCTTAATCCTAACCCTAACCTAGGTCAAAACCTAGCCCTAAGTCTAAACCTTAAAAGAGGTGTAACCCTAAGCCTAGGTCTAATTCTGTATACTCCTAAGCTTAAACTGAACCCTAACCTAAGGCTCACCCTAAACCAAGCTCTAACCCTAACCATATGTCTACCTTAAGGCTAAGCCTAATCCTAACCCCAAATCTGATGTGAACATGCAGCTCCCCCTACAACTAACCTTAATCCTAACAGTCACCCTTTGCCTGAACCTAACAACTCTATCCATCACCTTCAATCCAAGCCTCCATATCACCGTTAATGTAATCCAATCCCTGAAACTAGACAGAGAGCTAAACTTATCCACAACCAAAACGGATGTAACACACAAGGAGCAAGCCTGACCCCAACTCTTTACCTAGCACACTTTCTAACCCTCACACAAATATTAACCTCAACCCATACCTTAACAGTCAAGTGTACCATAAGCCTAAATGAGACAATAGGTTCATTCATCCTTAAGCACTAAACCCTACTCTTACCTTCAACCTCACACTCACCCTACATTTGATCCACAACCTTACCATAACCCGAATCCTCAAGCAGCCTTAACTCTAACCTGAACTCTAACACTGTCTCTAAACATGCCCACATGCCTGTACCTATGCCCCTTTAAAGTGAACCCTAAACCAAAATCTTCTGTCCCACTATTTTGCAGCATTTTACAGAAGTACACTGGGAAAGATTTTTCTGCAAGGAAGAAACTGCAGGCGGGGTGGCTGAAATGAGAATATTATGCTGCACGAGCTCTTTGCCCTCAGATGTAGAAGTGTCATCAGTGGGCTTTATAGACAAACGGGACTTTAATAAGTGATCACCAACCACTGTGAATTCCCTTTGTTCTAGACTCCTGAAATAAAGAGTTGTCCTGAGTCACATAAACCTGCACCAAGTGGTCTTAATGTGGCGCTGGGACATGCCGGTATAAGAGAATTCCGAAGAAGGCTGAACGTCCACAATTGAATGGTCATTGCCAGAAATGAAGTGGCAGCCGGATCAGACTGGGAAACTTAAGCTTCCATTAGACAATGAAGATGTGAGAATCTAGTACGTCCAAAATTCATGGTTTCCTTAGATCCATGAAATTCCTTGTTGAATTTTAGTCAGAAAATGAAAACTCCGGAGCCTCTGTTCAGCAGGCCCGGGTGTAGCTCCCAGAGGCACACTGGTGCTCCTCTAGAATTTGGATAAAAATCGTTTTCACGGGAATAAGGAACCTTGATCAAGCCAGGTGGGTCTTGACAAAGGAAGTTGCTGATTGTGCTGGCTATATGACAAGCACCCAGCTGTGCCAGCCCATCACTTATTCAGCACAGGAATCTGCATAGATTGATCCAAGACAAAGGAAAACTCAGGGAGGCAGCACCCATGTTGGAAAGCATTTGTACTTCTAAGAGGAGGCCAATGATGTAAAACTACATAACCCTGGCAAATAGTTTTCATCATTGGCAGAATTTCACGGAGCAATATTGCTGGGAGAGAAAAGGCACCACCTAAGGGAAGCATGCTCAACAAAACTACCTAGGGCAGGAGACTGGTTGCCCTCAGGCACTAGGCGTGTCAGGCCTCAGCATTGTAAGGCGAGTTCACTGAAGTCCCTGCGTGAAGTTTTCTCAGCTGTGCTACATCTATGTCCCTAAAATTTACTCTGCCGTTTCTGATGATCCTGAGTTATGAACGGCCACCTTTCACCGTTCTCCTTACACTCGTGCGTCTCCATCGACCTTAAAAGAAAGGTTGGACACGCAACTGCTGGCAGGTAAATTCAGCAAACTTTGTCTTAACACAAAGAGTCTGCTCTGTGGTGACCCGTCTTCCACGGTAAAACATTTCCTAGCGAATAAGGAATCTTCCCATCGCAATGACAATATGAGAGAATTGCCACCGATGGATTTGCCGTTGTGCCTACAAATATCATCTTGAGGCCATACAGTAGTGAAGCACGGGAACCCAGGCGCTTCACCCTTTACTCTAGACCAGTGAAACACAGAGAAGCACTGTTGACCTGTGATACATGACATTGCTGGAAGCTTCAGTGCACAGAGGCTTGGGAACCTGGAAGGAGCTTCTTCCGTGTGAATAAAACGCAGGCTGACCTTCATAGCAGGTTCCAGATTCTCAGGAATTCCATGGGCTGTATTGCTCAGAGGTAGAACCCACTGCTTGGGGCACACTTGAACTGAAAAATCTTGCTGGACTCACGGCTTTCCCAAAGACCCAAGATTCTCAAAGAGCGAGCGTAAGTTTGACGGAAAAACAAACTGCCGGTGGCGCCATATTGCCTTGAAACCGGCAAGAAGCAAGATTTTCCTTAAACCATGAATCTCAGAAACATTGTGATCGTGAAGGAAAACCAGGGAGAGCAGATGTACTTCCAATAATCCAACACTTAAATGAAACCTCAAACCTTAATCCTATCCTAAAACCAACCTTAATCCTAACCCTAACCTAGGTCAAAACCTAGCCCTAAGTCTAAACCTTAAAAGAGGTGTAACCCTAAGCCTAGGTCTAATTCTGTATACTCCTAAGCTTAAACTGAACCCTAACCTAAGGCTCACCCTAAACCAAGCTCTAACCCTAACCATATGTCTACCTTAAGGCTAAGCCTAATCCTAACCCCAAATCTGATGTGAACATGCAGCTCCCCCTACAACTAACCTTAATCCTAACAGTCACCCTTTGCCTGAACCTAACAACTCTATCCATCACCTTCAATCCAAGCCTCCATATCACCGTTAATGTAATCCAATCCCTGAAACTAGACAGAGAGCTAAACTTATCCACAACCAAAACGGATGTAACACACAAGGAGCAAGCCTGACCCCAACTCTTTACCTAGCACACTTTCTAACCCTCACACAAATATTAACCTCAACCCATACCTTAACAGTCAAGTGTACCATAAGCCTAAATGAGACAATAGGTTCATTCATCCTTAAGCACTAAACCCTACTCTTACCTTCAACCTCACACTCACCCTACATTTGATCCACAACCTTACCATAACCCGAATCCTCAAGCAGCCTTAACTCTAACCTGAACTCTAACACTGTCTCTAAACATGCCCACATGCCTGTACCTATGCCCCTTTAAAGTGAACCCTAAACCAAAATCTTCTGTCCCACTATTTTGCAGCATTTTACAGAAGTACACTGGGAAAGATTTTTCTGCAAGGAAGAAACTGCAGGCGGGGTGGCTGAAATGAGAATATTATGCTGCACGAGCTCTTTGCCCTCAGATGTAGAAGTGTCATCAGTGGGCTTTATAGACAAACGGGACTTTAATAAGTGATCACCAACCACTGTGAATTCCCTTTGTTCTAGACTCCTGAAATAAAGAGTTGTCCTGAGTCACATAAACCTGCACCAAGTGGTCTTAATGTGGCGCTGGGACATGCCGGTATAAGAGAATTCCGAAGAAGGCTGAACGTCCACAATTGAATGGTCATTGCCAGAAATGAAGTGGCAGCCGGATCAGACTGGGAAACTTAAGCTTCCATTAGACAATGAAGATGTGAGAATCTAGTACGTCCAAAATTCATGGTTTCCTTAGATCCATGAAATTCCTTGTTGAATTTTAGTCAGAAAATGAAAACTCCGGAGCCTCTGTTCAGCAGGCCCGGGTGTAGCTCCCAGAGGCACACTGGTGCTCCTCTAGAATTTGGATAAAAATCGTTTTCACGGGAATAAGGAACCTTGATCAAGCCAGGTGGGTCTTGACAAAGGAAGTTGCTGATTGTGCTGGCTATATGACAAGCACCCAGCTGTGCCAGCCCATCACTTATTCAGCACAGGAATCTGCATAGATTGATCCAAGACAAAGGAAAACTCAGGGAGGCAGCACCCATGTTGGAAAGCATTTGTACTTCTAAGAGGAGGCCAATGATGTAAAACTACATAACCCTGGCAAATAGTTTTCATCATTGGCAGAATTTCACGGAGCAATATTGCTGGGAGAGAAAAGGCACCACCTAAGGGAAGCATGCTCAACAAAACTACCTAGGGCAGGAGACTGGTTGCCCTCAGGCACTAGGCGTGTCAGGCCTCAGCATTGTAAGGCGAGTTCACTGAAGTCCCTGCGTGAAGTTTTCTCAGCTGTGCTACATCTATGTCCCTAAAATTTACTCTGCCGTTTCTGATGATCCTGAGTTATGAACGGCCACCTTTCACCGTTCTCCTTACACTCGTGCGTCTCCATCGACCTTAAAAGAAAGGTTGGACACGCAACTGCTGGCAGGTAAATTCAGCAAACTTTGTCTTAACACAAAGAGTCTGCTCTGTGGTGACCCGTCTTCCACGGTAAAACATTTCCTAGCGAATAAGGAATCTTCCCATCGCAATGACAATATGAGAGAATTGCCACCGATGGATTTGCCGTTGTGCCTACAAATATCATCTTGAGGCCATACAGTAGTGAAGCACGGGAACCCAGGCGCTTCACCCTTTACTCTAGACCAGTGAAACACAGAGAAGCACTGTTGACCTGTGATACATGACATTGCTGGAAGCTTCAGTGCACAGAGGCTTGGGAACCTGGAAGGAGCTTCTTCCGTGTGAATAAAACGCAGGCTGACCTTCATAGCAGGTTCCAGATTCTCAGGAATTCCATGGGCTGTATTGCTCAGAGGTAGAACCCACTGCTTGGGGCACACTTGAACTGAAAAATCTTGCTGGACTCACGGCTTTCCCAAAGACCCAAGATTCTCAAAGAGCGAGCGTAAGTTTGACGGAAAAACAAACTGCCGGTGGCGCCATATTGCCTTGAAACCGGCAAGAAGCAAGATTTTCCTTAAACCATGAATCTCAGAAACATTGTGATCGTGAAGGAAAACCAGGGAGAGCAGATGTACTTCCAATAATCCAACACTTAAATGAAACCTCAAACCTTAATCCTATCCTAAAACCAACCTTAATCCTAACCCTAACCTAGGTCAAAACCTAGCCCTAAGTCTAAACCTTAAAAGAGGTGTAACCCTAAGCCTAGGTCTAATTCTGTATACTCCTAAGCTTAAACTGAACCCTAACCTAAGGCTCACCCTAAACCAAGCTCTAACCCTAACCATATGTCTACCTTAAGGCTAAGCCTAATCCTAACCCCAAATCTGATGTGAACATGCAGCTCCCCCTACAACTAACCTTAATCCTAACAGTCACCCTTTGCCTGAACCTAACAACTCTATCCATCACCTTCAATCCAAGCCTCCATATCACCGTTAATGTAATCCAATCCCTGAAACTAGACAGAGAGCTAAACTTATCCACAACCAAAACGGATGTAACACACAAGGAGCAAGCCTGACCCCAACTCTTTACCTAGCACACTTTCTAACCCTCACACAAATATTAACCTCAACCCATACCTTAACAGTCAAGTGTACCATAAGCCTAAATGAGACAATAGGTTCATTCATCCTTAAGCACTAAACCCTACTCTTACCTTCAACCTCACACTCACCCTACATTTGATCCACAACCTTACCATAACCCGAATCCTCAAGCAGCCTTAACTCTAACCTGAACTCTAACACTGTCTCTAAACATGCCCACATGCCTGTACCTATGCCCCTTTAAAGTGAACCCTAAACCAAAATCTTCTGTCCCACTATTTTGCAGCATTTTACAGAAGTACACTGGGAAAGATTTTTCTGCAAGGAAGAAACTGCAGGCGGGGTGGCTGAAATGAGAATATTATGCTGCACGAGCTCTTTGCCCTCAGATGTAGAAGTGTCATCAGTGGGCTTTATAGACAAACGGGACTTTAATAAGTGATCACCAACCACTGTGAATTCCCTTTGTTCTAGACTCCTGAAATAAAGAGTTGTCCTGAGTCACATAAACCTGCACCAAGTGGTCTTAATGTGGCGCTGGGACATGCCGGTATAAGAGAATTCCGAAGAAGGCTGAACGTCCACAATTGAATGGTCATTGCCAGAAATGAAGTGGCAGCCGGATCAGACTGGGAAACTTAAGCTTCCATTAGACAATGAAGATGTGAGAATCTAGTACGTCCAAAATTCATGGTTTCCTTAGATCCATGAAATTCCTTGTTGAATTTTAGTCAGAAAATGAAAACTCCGGAGCCTCTGTTCAGCAGGCCCGGGTGTAGCTCCCAGAGGCACACTGGTGCTCCTCTAGAATTTGGATAAAAATCGTTTTCACGGGAATAAGGAACCTTGATCAAGCCAGGTGGGTCTTGACAAAGGAAGTTGCTGATTGTGCTGGCTATATGACAAGCACCCAGCTGTGCCAGCCCATCACTTATTCAGCACAGGAATCTGCATAGATTGATCCAAGACAAAGGAAAACTCAGGGAGGCAGCACCCATGTTGGAAAGCATTTGTACTTCTAAGAGGAGGCCAATGATGTAAAACTACATAACCCTGGCAAATAGTTTTCATCATTGGCAGAATTTCACGGAGCAATATTGCTGGGAGAGAAAAGGCACCACCTAAGGGAAGCATGCTCAACAAAACTACCTAGGGCAGGAGACTGGTTGCCCTCAGGCACTAGGCGTGTCAGGCCTCAGCATTGTAAGGCGAGTTCACTGAAGTCCCTGCGTGAAGTTTTCTCAGCTGTGCTACATCTATGTCCCTAAAATTTACTCTGCCGTTTCTGATGATCCTGAGTTATGAACGGCCACCTTTCACCGTTCTCCTTACACTCGTGCGTCTCCATCGACCTTAAAAGAAAGGTTGGACACGCAACTGCTGGCAGGTAAATTCAGCAAACTTTGTCTTAACACAAAGAGTCTGCTCTGTGGTGACCCGTCTTCCACGGTAAAACATTTCCTAGCGAATAAGGAATCTTCCCATCGCAATGACAATATGAGAGAATTGCCACCGATGGATTTGCCGTTGTGCCTACAAATATCATCTTGAGGCCATACAGTAGTGAAGCACGGGAACCCAGGCGCTTCACCCTTTACTCTAGACCAGTGAAACACAGAGAAGCACTGTTGACCTGTGATACATGACATTGCTGGAAGCTTCAGTGCACAGAGGCTTGGGAACCTGGAAGGAGCTTCTTCCGTGTGAATAAAACGCAGGCTGACCTTCATAGCAGGTTCCAGATTCTCAGGAATTCCATGGGCTGTATTGCTCAGAGGTAGAACCCACTGCTTGGGGCACACTTGAACTGAAAAATCTTGCTGGACTCACGGCTTTCCCAAAGACCCAAGATTCTCAAAGAGCGAGCGTAAGTTTGACGGAAAAACAAACTGCCGGTGGCGCCATATTGCCTTGAAACCGGCAAGAAGCAAGATTTTCCTTAAACCATGAATCTCAGAAACATTGTGATCGTGAAGGAAAACCAGGGAGAGCAGATGTACTTCCAATAATCCAACACTTAAATGAAACCTCAAACCTTAATCCTATCCTAAAACCAACCTTAATCCTAACCCTAACCTAGGTCAAAACCTAGCCCTAAGTCTAAACCTTAAAAGAGGTGTAACCCTAAGCCTAGGTCTAATTCTGTATACTCCTAAGCTTAAACTGAACCCTAACCTAAGGCTCACCCTAAACCAAGCTCTAACCCTAACCATATGTCTACCTTAAGGCTAAGCCTAATCCTAACCCCAAATCTGATGTGAACATGCAGCTCCCCCTACAACTAACCTTAATCCTAACAGTCACCCTTTGCCTGAACCTAACAACTCTATCCATCACCTTCAATCCAAGCCTCCATATCACCGTTAATGTAATCCAATCCCTGAAACTAGACAGAGAGCTAAACTTATCCACAACCAAAACGGATGTAACACACAAGGAGCAAGCCTGACCCCAACTCTTTACCTAGCACACTTTCTAACCCTCACACAAATATTAACCTCAACCCATACCTTAACAGTCAAGTGTACCATAAGCCTAAATGAGACAATAGGTTCATTCATCCTTAAGCACTAAACCCTACTCTTACCTTCAACCTCACACTCACCCTACATTTGATCCACAACCTTACCATAACCCGAATCCTCAAGCAGCCTTAACTCTAACCTGAACTCTAACACTGTCTCTAAACATGCCCACATGCCTGTACCTATGCCCCTTTAAAGTGAACCCTAAACCAAAATCTTCTGTCCCACTATTTTGCAGCATTTTACAGAAGTACACTGGGAAAGATTTTTCTGCAAGGAAGAAACTGCAGGCGGGGTGGCTGAAATGAGAATATTATGCTGCACGAGCTCTTTGCCCTCAGATGTAGAAGTGTCATCAGTGGGCTTTATAGACAAACGGGACTTTAATAAGTGATCACCAACCACTGTGAATTCCCTTTGTTCTAGACTCCTGAAATAAAGAGTTGTCCTGAGTCACATAAACCTGCACCAAGTGGTCTTAATGTGGCGCTGGGACATGCCGGTATAAGAGAATTCCGAAGAAGGCTGAACGTCCACAATTGAATGGTCATTGCCAGAAATGAAGTGGCAGCCGGATCAGACTGGGAAACTTAAGCTTCCATTAGACAATGAAGATGTGAGAATCTAGTACGTCCAAAATTCATGGTTTCCTTAGATCCATGAAATTCCTTGTTGAATTTTAGTCAGAAAATGAAAACTCCGGAGCCTCTGTTCAGCAGGCCCGGGTGTAGCTCCCAGAGGCACACTGGTGCTCCTCTAGAATTTGGATAAAAATCGTTTTCACGGGAATAAGGAACCTTGATCAAGCCAGGTGGGTCTTGACAAAGGAAGTTGCTGATTGTGCTGGCTATATGACAAGCACCCAGCTGTGCCAGCCCATCACTTATTCAGCACAGGAATCTGCATAGATTGATCCAAGACAAAGGAAAACTCAGGGAGGCAGCACCCATGTTGGAAAGCATTTGTACTTCTAAGAGGAGGCCAATGATGTAAAACTACATAACCCTGGCAAATAGTTTTCATCATTGGCAGAATTTCACGGAGCAATATTGCTGGGAGAGAAAAGGCACCACCTAAGGGAAGCATGCTCAACAAAACTACCTAGGGCAGGAGACTGGTTGCCCTCAGGCACTAGGCGTGTCAGGCCTCAGCATTGTAAGGCGAGTTCACTGAAGTCCCTGCGTGAAGTTTTCTCAGCTGTGCTACATCTATGTCCCTAAAATTTACTCTGCCGTTTCTGATGATCCTGAGTTATGAACGGCCACCTTTCACCGTTCTCCTTACACTCGTGCGTCTCCATCGACCTTAAAAGAAAGGTTGGACACGCAACTGCTGGCAGGTAAATTCAGCAAACTTTGTCTTAACACAAAGAGTCTGCTCTGTGGTGACCCGTCTTCCACGGTAAAACATTTCCTAGCGAATAAGAAATCTTCCCATCGCAATGACAATATGAGAGAATTGCCACCGATGGATTTGCCGTTGTGCCTACAAATATCATCTTGAGGCCATACAGTAGTGAAGCACGGGAACCCAGGCGCTTCACCCTTTACTCTAGACCAGTGAAACACAGAGAAGCACTGTTGACCTGTGATACATGACATTGCTGGAAGCTTCAGTGCACAGAGGCTTGGGAACCTGGAAGGAGCTTCTTCCGTGTGAATAAAACGCAGGCTGACCTTCATAGCAGGTTCCAGATTCTCAGGAATTCCATGGGCTGTATTGCTCAGAGGTAGAACCCACTGCTTGGGGCACACTTGAACTGAAAAATCTTGCTGGACTCACGGCTTTCCCAAAGACCCAAGATTCTCAAAGAGCGAGCGTAAGTTTGACGGAAAAACAAACTGCCGGTGGCGCCATATTGCCTTGAAACCGGCAAGAAGCAAGATTTTCCTTAAACCATGAATCTCAGAAACATTGTGATCGTGAAGGAAAACCAGGGAGAGCAGATGTACTTCCAATAATCCAACACTTAAATGAAACCTCAAACCTTAATCCTATCCTAAAACCAACCTTAATCCTAACCCTAACCTAGGTCAAAGCCTAGCCCTAAGTCTAAACCTTAAAAGAGGTGTAACCCTAAGCCTAGGTCTAATTCTGTATACTCCTAAGCATAAACTGAACCCTAACCTAAGGCTCACCCTAAACCAAGCTCTAACCCTAACCATATGTCTACCTTAAGGCTAAGCCTAATCCTAACCCCAAATCTGATGTGAACATGCAGCTCCCCCTACAACTAACCTTAATCCTAACAGTCACCCTTTGCCTGAACCTAACAACTCTATCCATCACCTTCAATCCAAGCCTCCATATCACCGTTAATGTAATCCAATCCCTGAAACTAGACAGAGAGCTAAACTTATCCACAACCAAAACGGATGTAACACACAAGGAGCAAGCCTGACCCCAACTCTTTACCTAGCACACTTTCTAACCCTCACACAAATATTAACCTCAACCCATACCTTAACAGTCAAGTGTACCATAAGCCTAAATGAGACAATAGGTTCATTCATCCTTAAGCACTAAACCCTACTCTTACCTTCAACCTCACACTCACCCTACATTTGATCCACAACCTTACCATAACCCGAATCCTCAAGCAGCCTTAACTCTAACCTGAACTCTAACACTGTCTCTAAACATGCCCACATGCCTGTACCTATGCCCCTTTAAAGTGAACCCTAAACCAAAATCTTCTGTCCCACTATTTTGCAGCATTTTACAGAAGTACACTGGGAAAGATTTTTCTGCAAGGAAGAAACTGCAGGCGGGGTGGCTGAAATGAGAATATTATGCTGCACGAGCTCTTTGCCCTCAGATGTAGAAGTGTCATCAGTGGGCTTTATAGACAAACGGGACTTTAATAAGTGATCACCAACCACTGTGAATTCCCTTTGTTCTAGACTCCTGAAATAAAGAGTTGTCCTGAGTCACATAAACCTGTACCAAGTGGTCTTAATGTGGCGCTGGGACATGCCGGTATAAGAGAATTCCGAAGAAGGCTGAACGTCCACAATTGAATGGTCATTGCCAGAAATGAAGTGGCAGCCGGATCAGACTGGGAAACTTAAGCTTCCATTAGACAATGAAGATGTGAGAATCTAGTACGTCCAAAATTCATGGTTTCCTTAGATCCATGAAATTCCTTGTTGAATTTTAGTCAGAAAATGAAAACTCCGGAGCCTCTGTTCAGCAGGCCCGGGTGTAGCTCCCAGAGGCACACTGGTGCTCCTCTAGAATTTGGATAAAAATCGTTTTCACGGGAATAAGGAACCTTGATCAAGCCAGGTGGGTCTTGACAAAGGAAGTTGCTGATTGTGCTGGCTATATGACAAGCACCCAGCTGTGCCAGCCCATCACTTATTCAGCACAGGAATCTGCATAGATTGATCCAAGACAAAGGAAAACTCAGGGAGGCAGCACCCGTGTTGGAAAGCATTTGTACTTCTAAGAGGAGGCCAATGATGTAAAACTACATAACCCTGGCAAATAGTTTTCATCATTGGCAGAATTTCACGGAGCAATATTGCTGGGAGAGAAAAGGCACCACCTAAGGGAAGCATGCTCAACAAAACTACCTAGGGCAGGAGACTGGTTGCCCTCAGGCACTAGGCGTGTCAGGCCTCAGCATTGTAAGGCGAGTTCACTGAAGTCCCTGCGTGAAGTTTTCTCAGCTGTGCTACATCTATGTCCCTAAAATTTACTCTGCCGTTTCTGATGATCCTGAGTTATGAACGGCCACCTTTCACCGTTCTCCTTACACTCGTGCGTCTCCATCGACCTTAAAAGAAAGGTTGGACACGCAACTGCTGGCAGGTAAATTCAGCAAACTTTGTCTTAACACAAAGAGTCTGCTCTGTGGTGACCCGTCTTCCACGGTAAAACATTTCCTAGCGAATAAGGAATCTTCCCATCGCAATGACAATATGAGAGAATTGCCACCGATGGATTTGCCGTTGTGCCTACAAATATCATCTTGAGGCCATACAGTAGTGAAGCACGGGAACCCAGGCGCTTCACCCTTTACTCTAGACCAGTGAAACACAGAGAAGCACTGTTGACCTGTGATACATGACATTGCTGGAAGCTTCAGTGCACAGAGGCTTGGGAACCTGGAAGGAGCTTCTTCCGTGTGAATAAAACGCAGGCTGACCTTCATAGCAGGTTCCAGATTCTCAGGAATTCCATGGGCTGTATTGCTCAGAGGTAGAACCCACTGCTTGGGGCACACTTGAACTGAAAAATCTTGCTGGACTCACGGCTTTCCCAAAGACCCAAGATTCTCAAAGAGCGAGCGTAAGTTTGACGGAAAAACAAACTGCCGGTGGCGCCATATTGCCTTGAAACCGGCAAGAAGCAAGATTTTCCTTAAACCATGAATCTCAGAAACATTGTGATCGTGAAGGAAAACCAGGGAGAGCAGATGTACTTCCAATAATCCAACACTTAAATGAAACCTCAAACCTTAATCCTATCCTAAAACCAACCTTAATCCTAACCCTAACCTAGGTCAAAACCTAGCCCTAAGTCTAAACCTTAAAAGAGGTGTAACCCTAAGCCTAGGTCTAATTCTGTATACTCCTAAGCTTAAACTGAACCCTAACCTAAGGCTCACCCTAAACCAAGCTCTAACCCTAACCATATGTCTACCTTAAGGCTAAGCCTAATCCTAACCCCAAATCTGATGTGAACATGCAGCTCCCCCTACAACTAACCTTAATCCTAACAGTCACCCTTTGCCTGAACCTAACAACTCTATCCATCACCTTCAATCCAAGCCTCCATATCACCGTTAATGTAATCCAATCCCTGAAACTAGACAGAGAGCTAAACTTATCCACAACCAAAACGGATGTAACACACAAGGAGCAAGCCTGACCCCAACTCTTTACCTAGCACACTTTCTAACCCTCACACAAATATTAACCTCAACCCATACCTTAACAGTCAAGTGTACCATAAGCCTAAATGAGACAATAGGTTCATTCATCCTTAAGCACTAAACCCTACTCTTACCTTCAACCTCACACTCACCCTACATTTGATCCACAACCTTACCATAACCCGAATCCTCAAGCAGCCTTAACTCTAACCTGAACTCTAACACTGTCTCTAAACATGCCCACATGCCTGTACCTATGCCCCTTTAAAGTGAACCCTAAACCAAAATCTTCTGTCCCACTATTTTGCAGCATTTTACAGAAGTACACTGGGAAAGATTTTTCTGCAAGGAAGAAACTGCAGGCGGGGTGGCTGAAATGAGAATATTATGCTGCACGAGCTCTTTGCCCTCAGATGTAGAAGTGTCATCAGTGGGCTTTATAGACAAACGGGACTTTAATAAGTGATCACCAACCACTGTGAATTCCCTTTGTTCTAGACTCCTGAAATAAAGAGTTGTCCTGAGTCACATAAACCTGCACCAAGTGGTCTTAATGTGGCGCTGGGACATGCCGGTATAAGAGAATTCCGAAGAAGGCTGAACGTCCACAATTGAATGGTCATTGCCAGAAATGAAGTGGCAGCCGGATCAGACTGGGAAACTTAAGCTTCCATTAGACAATGAAGATGTGAGAATCTAGTACGTCCAAAATTCATGGTTTCCTTAGATCCATGAAATTCCTTGTTGAATTTTAGTCAGAAAATGAAAACTCCGGAGCCTCTGTTCAGCAGGCCCGGGTGTAGCTCCCAGAGGCACACTGGTGCTCCTCTAGAATTTGGATAAAAATCGTTTTCACGGGAATAAGGAACCTTGATCAAGCCAGGTGGGTCTTGACAAAGGAAGTTGCTGATTGTGCTGGCTATATGACAAGCACCCAGCTGTGCCAGCCCATCACTTATTCAGCACAGGAATCTGCATAGATTGATCCAAGACAAAGGAAAACTCAGGGAGGCAGCACCCATGTTGGAAAGCATTTGTACTTCTAAGAGGAGGCCAATGATGTAAAACTACATAACCCTGGCAAATAGTTTTCATCATTGGCAGAATTTCACGGAGCAATATTGCTGGGAGAGAAAAGGCACCACCTAAGGGAAGCATGCTCAACAAAACTACCTAGGGCAGGAGACTGGTTGCCCTCAGGCACTAGGCGTGTCAGGCCTCAGCATTGTAAGGCGAGTTCACTGAAGTCCCTGCGTGAAGTTTTCTCAGCTGTGCTACATCTATGTCCCTAAAATTTACTCTGCCGTTTCTGATGATCCTGAGTTATGAACGGCCACCTTTCACCGTTCTCCTTACACTCGTGCGTCTCCATCGACCTTAAAAGAAAGGTTGGACACGCAACTGCTGGCAGGTAAATTCAGCAAACTTTGTCTTAACACAAAGAGTCTGCTCTGTGGTGACCCGTCTTCCACGGTAAAACATTTCCTAGCGAATAAGGAATCTTCCCATCGCAATGACAATATGAGAGAATTGCCACCGATGGATTTGCCGTTGTGCCTACAAATATCATCTTGAGGCCATACAGTAGTGAAGCACGGGAACCCAGGCGCTTCACCCTTTACTCTAGACCAGTGAAACACAGAGAAGCACTGTTGACCTGTGATACATGACATTGCTGGAAGCTTCAGTGCACAGAGGCTTGGGAACCTGGAAGGAGCTTCTTCCGTGTGAATAAAACGCAGGCTGACCTTCATAGCAGGTTCCAGATTCTCAGGAATTCCATGGGCTGTATTGCTCAGAGGTAGAACCCACTGCTTGGGGCACACTTGAACTGAAAAATCTTGCTGGACTCACGGCTTTCCCAAAGACCCAAGATTCTCAAAGAGCGAGCGTAAGTTTGACGGAAAAACAAACTGCCGGTGGCGCCATATTGCCTTGAAACCGGCAAGAAGCAAGATTTTCCTTAAACCATGAATCTCAGAAACATTGTGATCGTGAAGGAAAACCAGGGAGAGCAGATGTACTTCCAATAATCCAACACTTAAATGAAACCTCAAACCTTAATCCTATCCTAAAACCAACCTTAATCCTAACCCTAACCTAGGTCAAAACCTAGCCCTAAGTCTAAACCTTAAAAGAGGTGTAACCCTAAGCCTAGGTCTAATTCTGTATACTCCTAAGCTTAAACTGAACCCTAACCTAAGGCTCACCCTAAACCAAGCTCTAACCCTAACCATATGTCTACCTTAAGGCTAAGCCTAATCCTAACCCCAAATCTGATGTGAACATGCAGCTCCCCCTACAACTAACCTTAATCCTAACAGTCACCCTTTGCCTGAACCTAACAACTCTATCCATCACCTTCAATCCAAGCCTCCATATCACCGTTAATGTAATCCAATCCCTGAAACTAGACAGAGAGCTAAACTTATCCACAACCAAAACGGATGTAACACACAAGGAGCAAGCCTGACCCCAACTCTTTACCTAGCACACTTTCTAACCCTCACACAAATATTAACCTCAACCCATACCTTAACAGTCAAGTGTACCATAAGCCTAAATGAGACAATAGGTTCATTCATCCTTAAGCACTAAACCCTACTCTTACCTTCAACCTCACACTCACCCTACATTTGATCCACAACCTTACCATAACCCGAATCCTCAAGCAGCCTTAACTCTAACCTGAACTCTAACACTGTCTCTAAACATGCCCACATGCCTGTACCTATGCCCCTTTAAAGTGAACCCTAAACCAAAATCTTCTGTCCCACTATTTTGCAGCATTTTACAGAAGTACACTGGGAAAGATTTTTCTGCAAGGAAGAAACTGCAGGCGGGGTGGCTGAAATGAGAATATTATGCTGCACGAGCTCTTTGCCCTCAGATGTAGAAGTGTCATCAGTGGGCTTTATAGACAAACGGGACTTTAATAAGTGATCACCAACCACTGTGAATTCCCTTTGTTCTAGACTCCTGAAATAAAGAGTTGTCCTGAGTCACATAAACCTGCACCAAGTGGTCTTAATGTGGCGCTGGGACATGCCGGTATAAGAGAATTCCGAAGAAGGCTGAACGTCCACAATTGAATGGTCATTGCCAGAAATGAAGTGGCAGCCGGATCAGACTGGGAAACTTAAGCTTCCATTAGACAATGAAGATGTGAGAATCTAGTACGTCCAAAATTCATGGTTTCCTTAGATCCATGAAATTCCTTGTTGAATTTTAGTCAGAAAATGAAAACTCCGGAGCCTCTGTTCAGCAGGCCCGGGTGTAGCTCCCAGAGGCACACTGGTGCTCCTCTAGAATTTGGATAAAAATCGTTTTCACGGGAATAAGGAACCTTGATCAAGCCAGGTGGGTCTTGACAAAGGAAGTTGCTGATTGTGCTGGCTATATGACAAGCACCCAGCTGTGCCAGCCCATCACTTATTCAGCACAGGAATCTGCATAGATTGATCCAAGACAAAGGAAAACTCAGGGAGGCAGCACCCATGTTGGAAAGCATTTGTACTTCTAAGAGGAGGCCAATGATGTAAAACTACATAACCCTGGCAAATAGTTTTCATCATTGGCAGAATTTCACGGAGCAATATTGCTGGGAGAGAAAAGGCACCACCTAAGGGAAGCATGCTCAACAAAACTACCTAGGGCAGGAGACTGGTTGCCCTCAGGCACTAGGCGTGTCAGGCCTCAGCATTGTAAGGCGAGTTCACTGAAGTCCCTGCGTGAAGTTTTCTCAGCTGTGCTACATCTATGTCCCTAAAATTTACTCTGCCGTTTCTGATGATCCTGAGTTATGAACGGCCACCTTTCACCGTTCTCCTTACACTCGTGCGTCTCCATCGACCTTAAAAGAAAGGTTGGACACGCAACTGCTGGCAGGTAAATTCAGCAAACTTTGTCTTAACACAAAGAGTCTGCTCTGTGGTGACCCGTCTTCCACGGTAAAACATTTCCTAGCGAATAAGAAATCTTCCCATCGCAATGACAATATGAGAGAATTGCCACCGATGGATTTGCCGTTGTGCCTACAAATATCATCTTGAGGCCATACAGTAGTGAAGCACGGGAACCCAGGCGCTTCACCCTTTACTCTAGACCAGTGAAACACAGAGAAGCACTGTTGACCTGTGATACATGACATTGCTGGAAGCTTCAGTGCACAGAGGCTTGGGAACCTGGAAGGAGCTTCTTCCGTGTGAATAAAACGCAGGCTGACCTTCATAGCAGGTTCCAGATTCTCAGGAATTCCATGGGCTGTATTGCTCAGAGGTAGAACCCACTGCTTGGGGCACACTTGAACTGAAAAATCTTGCTGGACTCACGGCTTTCCCAAAGACCCAAGATTCTCAAAGAGCGAGCGTAAGTTTGACGGAAAAACAAACTGCCGGTGGCGCCATATTGCCTTGAAACCGGCAAGAAGCAAGATTTTCCTTAAACCATGAATCTCAGAAACATTGTGATCGTGAAGGAAAACCAGGGAGAGCAGATGTACTTCCAATAATCCAACACTTAAATGAAACCTCAAACCTTAATCCTATCCTAAAACCAACCTTAATCCTAACCCTAACCTAGGTCAAAGCCTAGCCCTAAGTCTAAACCTTAAAAGAGGTGTAACCCTAAGCCTAGGTCTAATTCTGTATACTCCTAAGCATAAACTGAACCCTAACCTAAGGCTCACCCTAAACCAAGCTCTAACCCTAACCATATGTCTACCTTAAGGCTAAGCCTAATCCTAACCCCAAATCTGATGTGAACATGCAGCTCCCCCTACAACTAACCTTAATCCTAACAGTCACCCTTTGCCTGAACCTAACAACTCTATCCATCACCTTCAATCCAAGCCTCCATATCACCGTTAATGTAATCCAATCCCTGAAACTAGACAGAGAGCTAAACTTATCCACAACCAAAACGGATGTAACACACAAGGAGCAAGCCTGACCCCAACTCTTTACCTAGCACACTTTCTAACCCTCACACAAATATTAACCTCAACCCATACCTTAACAGTCAAGTGTACCATAAGCCTAAATGAGACAATAGGTTCATTCATCCTTAAGCACTAAACCCTACTCTTACCTTCAACCTCACACTCACCCTACATTTGATCCACAACCTTACCATAACCCGAATCCTCAAGCAGCCTTAACTCTAACCTGAACTCTAACACTGTCTCTAAACATGCCCACATGCCTGTACCTATGCCCCTTTAAAGTGAACCCTAAACCAAAATCTTCTGTCCCACTATTTTGCAGCATTTTACAGAAGTACACTGGGAAAGATTTTTCTGCAAGGAAGAAACTGCAGGCGGGGTGGCTGAAATGAGAATATTATGCTGCACGAGCTCTTTGCCCTCAGATGTAGAAGTGTCATCAGTGGGCTTTATAGACAAACGGGACTTTAATAAGTGATCACCAACCACTGTGAATTCCCTTTGTTCTAGACTCCTGAAATAAAGAGTTGTCCTGAGTCACATAAACCTGCACCAAGTGGTCTTAATGTGGCGCTGGGACATGCCGGTATAAGAGAATTCCGAAGAAGGCTGAACGTCCACAATTGAATGGTCATTGCCAGAAATGAAGTGGCAGCCGGATCAGACTGGGAAACTTAAGCTTCCATTAGACAATGAAGATGTGAGAATCTAGTACGTCCAAAATTCATGGTTTCCTTAGATCCATGAAATTCCTTGTTGAATTTTAGTCAGAAAATGAAAACTCCGGAGCCTCTGTTCAGCAGGCCCGGGTGTAGCTCCCAGAGGCACACTGGTGCTCCTCTAGAATTTGGATAAAAATCGTTTTCACGGGAATAAGGAACCTTGATCAAGCCAGGTGGGTCTTGACAAAGGAAGTTGCTGATTGTGCTGGCTATATGACAAGCACCCAGCTGTGCCAGCCCATCACTTATTCAGCACAGGAATCTGCATAGATTGATCCAAGACAAAGGAAAACTCAGGGAGGCAGCACCCGTGTTGGAAAGCATTTGTACTTCTAAGAGGAGGCCAATGATGTAAAACTACATAACCCTGGCAAATAGTTTTCATCATTGGCAGAATTTCACGGAGCAATATTGCTGGGAGAGAAAAGGCACCACCTAAGGGAAGCATGCTCAACAAAACTACCTAGGGCAGGAGACTGGTTGCCCTCAGGCACTAGGCGTGTCAGGCCTCAGCATTGTAAGGCGAGTTCACTGAAGTCCCTGCGTGAAGTTTTCTCAGCTGTGCTACATCTATGTCCCTAAAATTTACTCTGCCGTTTCTGATGATCCTGAGTTATGAACGGCCACCTTTCACCGTTCTCCTTACACTCGTGCGTCTCCATCGACCTTAAAAGAAAGGTTGGACACGCAACTGCTGGCAGGTAAATTCAGCAAACTTTGTCTTAACACAAAGAGTCTGCTCTGTGGTGACCCGTCTTCCACGGTAAAACATTTCCTAGCGAATAAGAAATCTTCCCATCGCAATGACAATATGAGAGAATTGCCACCGATGGATTTGCCGTTGTGCCTACAAATATCATCTTGAGGCCATACAGTAGTGAAGCACGGGAACCCAGGCGCTTCACCCTTTACTCTAGACCAGTGAAACACAGAGAAGCACTGTTGACCTGTGATACATGACATTGCTGGAAGCTTCAGTGCACAGAGGCTTGGGAACCTGGAAGGAGCTTCTTCCGTGTGAATAAAACGCAGGCTGACCTTCATAGCAGGTTCCAGATTCTCAGGAATTCCATGGGCTGTATTGCTCAGAGGTAGAACCCACTGCTTGGGGCACACTTGAACTGAAAAATCTTGCTGGACTCACGGCTTTCCCAAAGACCCAAGATTCTCAAAGAGCGAGCGTAAGTTTGACGGAAAAACAAACTGCCGGTGGCGCCATATTGCCTTGAAACCGGCAAGAAGCAAGATTTTCCTTAAACCATGAATCTCAGAAACATTGTGATCGTGAAGGAAAACCAGGGAGAGCAGATGTACTTCCAATAATCCAACACTTAAATGAAACCTCAAACCTTAATCCTATCCTAAAACCAACCTTAATCCTAACCCTAACCTAGGTCAAAACCTAGCCCTAAGTCTAAACCTTAAAAGAGGTGTAACCCTAAGCCTAGGTCTAATTCTGTATACTCCTAAGCTTAAACTGAACCCTAACCTAAGGCTCACCCTAAACCAAGCTCTAACCCTAACCATATGTCTACCTTAAGGCTAAGCCTAATCCTAACCCCAAATCTGATGTGAACATGCAGCTCCCCCTACAACTAACCTTAATCCTAACAGTCACCCTTTGCCTGAACCTAACAACTCTATCCATCACCTTCAATCCAAGCCTCCATATCACCGTTAATGTAATCCAATCCCTGAAACTAGACAGAGAGCTAAACTTATCCACAACCAAAACGGATGTAACACACAAGGAGCAAGCCTGACCCCAACTCTTTACCTAGCACACTTTCTAACCCTCACACAAATATTAACCTCAACCCATACCTTAACAGTCAAGTGTACCATAAGCCTAAATGAGACAATAGGTTCATTCATCCTTAAGCACTAAACCCTACTCTTACCTTCAACCTCACACTCACCCTACATTTGATCCACAACCTTACCATAACCCGAATCCTCAAGCAGCCTTAACTCTAACCTGAACTCTAACACTGTCTCTAAACATGCCCACATGCCTGTACCTATGCCCCTTTAAAGTGAACCCTAAACCAAAATCTTCTGTCCCACTATTTTGCAGCATTTTACAGAAGTACACTGGGAAAGATTTTTCTGCAAGGAAGAAACTGCAGGCGGGGTGGCTGAAATGAGAATATTATGCTGCACGAGCTCTTTGCCCTCAGATGTAGAAGTGTCATCAGTGGGCTTTATAGACAAACGGGACTTTAATAAGTGATCACCAACCACTGTGAATTCCCTTTGTTCTAGACTCCTGAAATAAAGAGTTGTCCTGAGTCACATAAACCTGCACCAAGTGGTCTTAATGTGGCGCTGGGACATGCCGGTATAAGAGAATTCCGAAGAAGGCTGAACGTCCACAATTGAATGGTCATTGCCAGAAATGAAGTGGCAGCCGGATCAGACTGGGAAACTTAAGCTTCCATTAGACAATGAAGATGTGAGAATCTAGTACGTCCAAAATTCATGGTTTCCTTAGATCCATGAAATTCCTTGTTGAATTTTAGTCAGAAAATGAAAACTCCGGAGCCTCTGTTCAGCAGGCCCGGGTGTAGCTCCCAGAGGCACACTGGTGCTCCTCTAGAATTTGGATAAAAATCGTTTTCACGGGAATAAGGAACCTTGATCAAGCCAGGTGGGTCTTGACAAAGGAAGTTGCTGATTGTGCTGGCTATATGACAAGCACCCAGCTGTGCCAGCCCATCACTTATTCAGCACAGGAATCTGCATAGATTGATCCAAGACAAAGGAAAACTCAGGGAGGCAGCACCCGTGTTGGAAAGCATTTGTACTTCTAAGAGGAGGCCAATGATGTAAAACTACATAACCCTGGCAAATAGTTTTCATCATTGGCAGAATTTCACGGAGCAATATTGCTGGGAGAGAAAAGGCACCACCTAAGGGAAGCATGCTCAACAAAACTACCTAGGGCAGGAGACTGGTTGCCCTCAGGCACTAGGCGTGTCAGGCCTCAGCATTGTAAGGCGAGTTCACTGAAGTCCCTGCGTGAAGTTTTCTCAGCTGTGCTACATCTATGTCCCTAAAATTTACTCTGCCGTTTCTGATGATCCTGAGTTATGAACGGCCACCTTTCACCGTTCTCCTTACACTCGTGCGTCTCCATCGACCTTAAAAGAAAGGTTGGACACGCAACTGCTGGCAGGTAAATTCAGCAAACTTTGTCTTAACACAAAGAGTCTGCTCTGTGGTGACCCGTCTTCCACGGTAAAACATTTCCTAGCGAATAAGGAATCTTCCCATCGCAATGACAATATGAGAGAATTGCCACCGATGGATTTGCCGTTGTGCCTACAAATATCATCTTGAGGCCATACAGTAGTGAAGCACGGGAACCCAGGCGCTTCACCCTTTACTCTAGACCAGTGAAACACAGAGAAGCACTGTTGACCTGTGATACATGACATTGCTGGAAGCTTCAGTGCACAGAGGCTTGGGAACCTGGAAGGAGCTTCTTCTGTGTGAATAAAACGCAGGCTGACCTTCATAGCAGGTTCCAGATTCTCAGGAATTCCATGGGCTGTATTGCTCAGAGGTAGAACCCACTGCTTGGGGCACACTTGAACTGAAAAATCTTGCTGGACTCACGGCTTTCCCAAAGACCCAAGATTCTCAAAGAGCGAGCGTAAGTTTGACGGAAAAACAAACTGCCGGTGGCGCCATATTGCCTTGAAACCGGCAAGAAGCAAGATTTTCCTTAAACCATGAATCTCAGAAACATTGTGATCGTGAAGGAAAACCAGGGAGAGCAGATGTACTTCCAATAATCCAACACTTAAATGAAACCTCAAACCTTAATCCTATCCTAAAACCAACCTTAATCCTAACCCTAACCTAGGTCAAAACCTAGCCCTAAGTCTAAACCTTAAAAGAGGTGTAACCCTAAGCCTAGGTCTAATTCTGTATACTCCTAAGCTTAAACTGAACCCTAACCTAAGGCTCACCCTAAACCAAGCTCTAACCCTAACCATATGTCTACCTTAAGGCTAAGCCTAATCCTAACCCCAAATCTGATGTGAACATGCAGCTCCCCCTACAACTAACCTTAATCCTAACAGTCACCCTTTGCCTGAACCTAACAACTCTATCCATCACCTTCAATCCAAGCCTCCATATCACCGTTAATGTAATCCAATCCCTGAAACTAGACAGAGAGCTAAACTTATCCACAACCAAAACGGATGTAACACACAAGGAGCAAGCCTGACCCCAACTCTTTACCTAGCACACTTTCTAACCCTCACACAAATATTAACCTCAACCCATACCTTAACAGTCAAGTGTACCATAAGCCTAAATGAGACAATAGGTTCATTCATCCTTAAGCACTAAACCCTACTCTTACCTTCAACCTCACACTCACCCTACATTTGATCCACAACCTTACCATAACCCGAATCCTCAAGCAGCCTTAACTCTAACCTGAACTCTAACACTGTCTCTAAACATGCCCACATGCCTGTACCTATGCCCCTTTAAAGTGAACCCTAAACCAAAATCTTCTGTCCCACTATTTTGCAGCATTTTACAGAAGTACACTGGGAAAGATTTTTCTGCAAGGAAGAAACTGCAGGCGGGGTGGCTGAAATGAGAATATTATGCTGCACGAGCTCTTTGCCCTCAGATGTAGAAGTGTCATCAGTGGGCTTTATAGACAAACGGGACTTTAATAAGTGATCACCAACCACTGTGAATTCCCTTTGTTCTAGACTCCTGAAATAAAGAGTTGTCCTGAGTCACATAAACCTGCACCAAGTGGTCTTAATGTGGCGCTGGGACATGCCGGTATAAGAGAATTCCGAAGAAGGCTGAACGTCCACAATTGAATGGTCATTGCCAGAAATGAAGTGGCAGCCGGATCAGACTGGGAAACTTAAGCTTCCATTAGACAATGAAGATGTGAGAATCTAGTACGTCCAAAATTCATGGTTTCCTTAGATCCATGAAATTCCTTGTTGAATTTTAGTCAGAAAATGAAAACTCCGGAGCCTCTGTTCAGCAGGCCCGGGTGTAGCTCCCAGAGGCACACTGGTGCTCCTCTAGAATTTGGATAAAAATCGTTTTCACGGGAATAAGGAACCTTGATCAAGCCAGGTGGGTCTTGACAAAGGAAGTTGCTGATTGTGCTGGCTATATGACAAGCACCCAGCTGTGCCAGCCCATCACTTATTCAGCACAGGAATCTGCATAGATTGATCCAAGACAAAGGAAAACTCAGGGAGGCAGCACCCATGTTGGAAAGCATTTGTACTTCTAAGAGGAGGCCAATGATGTAAAACTACATAACCCTGGCAAATAGTTTTCATCATTGGCAGAATTTCACGGAGCAATATTGCTGGGAGAGAAAAGGCACCACCTAAGGGAAGCATGCTCAACAAAACTACCTAGGGCAGGAGACTGGTTGCCCTCAGGCACTAGGCGTGTCAGGCCTCAGCATTGTAAGGCGAGTTCACTGAAGTCCCTGCGTGAAGTTTTCTCAGCTGTGCTACATCTATGTCCCTAAAATTTACTCTGCCGTTTCTGATGATCCTGAGTTATGAACGGCCACCTTTCACCGTTCTCCTTACACTCGTGCGTCTCCATCGACCTTAAAAGAAAGGTTGGACACGCAACTGCTGGCAGGTAAATTCAGCAAACTTTGTCTTAACACAAAGAGTCTGCTCTGTGGTGACCCGTCTTCCACGGTAAAACATTTCCTAGCGAATAAGGAATCTTCCCATCGCAATGACAATATGAGAGAATTGCCACCGATGGATTTGCCGTTGTGCCTACAAATATCATCTTGAGGCCATACAGTAGTGAAGCACGGGAACCCAGGCGCTTCACCCTTTACTCTAGACCAGTGAAACACAGAGAAGCACTGTTGACCTGTGATACATGACATTGCTGGAAGCTTCAGTGCACAGAGGCTTGGGAACCTCGAAGGAGCTTCTTCCGTGTGAATAAAACGCAGGCTGACCTTCATAGCAGGTTCCAGATTCTCAGGAATTCCATGGGCTGTATTGCTCAGAGGTAGAACCCACTGCTTGGGGCACACTTGAACTGAAAAATCTTGCTGGACTCACGGCTTTCCCAAAGACCCAAGATTCTCAAAGAGCGAGCGTAAGTTTGACGGAAAAACAAACTGCCGGTGGCGCCATATTGCCTTGAAACCGGCAAGAAGCAAGATTTTCCTTAAACCATGAATCTCAGAAACATTGTGATCGTGAAGGAAAACCAGGGAGAGCAGATGTACTTCCAATAATCCAACACTTAAATGAAACCTCAAACCTTAATCCTATCCTAAAACCAACCTTAATCCTAACCCTAACCTAGGTCAAAGCCTAGCCCTAAGTCTAAACCTTAAAAGAGGTGTAACCCTAAGCCTAGGTCTAATTCTGTATACTCCTAAGCATAAACTGAACCCTAACCTAAGGCTCACCCTAAACCAAGCTCTAACCCTAACCATATGTCTACCTTAAGGCTAAGCCTAATCCTAACCCCAAATCTGATGTGAACATGCAGCTCCCCCTACAACTAACCTTAATCCTAACAGTCACCCTTTGCCTGAACCTAACAACTCTATCCATCACCTTCAATCCAAGCCTCCATATCACCGTTAATGTAATCCAATCCCTGAAACTAGACAGAGAGCTAAACTTATCCACAACCAAAACGGATGTAACACACAAGGAGCAAGCCTGACCCCAACTCTTTACCTAGCACACTTTCTAACCCTCACACAAATATTAACCTCAACCCATACCTTAACAGTCAAGTGTACCATAAGCCTAAATGAGACAATAGGTTCATTCATCCTTAAGCACTAAACCCTACTCTTACCTTCAACCTCACACTCACCCTACATTTGATCCACAACCTTACCATAACCCGAATCCTCAAGCAGCCTTAACTCTAACCTGAACTCTAACACTGTCTCTAAACATGCCCACATGCCTGTACCTATGCCCCTTTAAAGTGAACCCTAAACCAAAATCTTCTGTCCCACTATTTTGCAGCATTTTACAGAAGTACACTGGGAAAGATTTTTCTGCAAGGAAGAAACTGCAGGCGGGGTGGCTGAAATGAGAATATTATGCTGCACGAGCTCTTTGCCCTCAGATGTAGAAGTGTCATCAGTGGGCTTTATAGACAAACGGGACTTTAATAAGTGATCACCAACCACTGTGAATTCCCTTTGTTCTAGACTCCTGAAATAAAGAGTTGTCCTGAGTCACATAAACCTGCACCAAGTGGTCTTAATGTGGCGCTGGGACATGCCGGTATAAGAGAATTCCGAAGAAGGCTGAACGTCCACAATTGAATGGTCATTGCCAGAAATGAAGTGGCAGCCGGATCAGACTGGGAAACTTAAGCTTCCATTAGACAATGAAGATGTGAGAATCTAGTACGTCCAAAATTCATGGTTTCCTTAGATCCATGAAATTCCTTGTTGAATTTTAGTCAGAAAATGAAAACTCCGGAGCCTCTGTTCAGCAGGCCCGGGTGTAGCTCCCAGAGGCACACTGGTGCTCCTCTAGAATTTGGATAAAAATCGTTTTCACGGGAATAAGGAACCTTGATCAAGCCAGGTGGGTCTTGACAAAGGAAGTTGCTGATTGTGCTGGCTATATGACAAGCACCCAGCTGTGCCAGCCCATCACTTATTCAGCACAGGAATCTGCATAGATTGATCCAAGACAAAGGAAAACTCAGGGAGGCAGCACCCGTGTTGGAAAGCATTTGTACTTTTAAGAGGAGGCCAATGATGTAAAACTACATAACCCTGGCAAATAGTTTTCATCATTGGCAGAATTTCACGGAGCAATATTGCTGGGAGAGAAAAGGCACCACCTAAGGGAAGCATGCTCAACAAAACTACCTAGGGCAGGAGACTGGTTGCCCTCAGGCACTAGGCGTGTCAGGCCTCAGCATTGTAAGGCGAGTTCACTGAAGTCCCTGCGTGAAGTTTTCTCAGCTGTGCTACATCTATGTCCCTAAAATTTACTCTGCCGTTTCTGATGATCCTGAGTTATGAACGGCCACCTTTCACCGTTCTCCTTACACTCGTGCGTCTCCATCGACCTTAAAAGAAAGGTTGGACACGCAACTGCTGGCAGGTAAATTCAGCAAACTTTGTCTTAACACAAAGAGTCTGCTCTGTGGTGACCCGTCTTCCACAGTAAAACATTTCCTAGCGAATAAGGAATCTTCCCATCGCAATGACAATATGAGAGAATTGCCACCGATGGATTTGCCGTTGTGCCTACAAATATCATCTTGAGGCCATACAGTAGTGAAGCACGGGAACCCAGGCGCTTCACCCTTTACTCTAGACCAGTGAAACACAGAGAAGCACTGTTGACCTGTGATACATGACATTGCTGGAAGCTTCAGTGCACAGAGGCTTGGGAACCTGGAAGGAGCTTCTTCCGTGTGAATAAAACGCAGGCTGACCTTCATAGCAGGTTCCAGATTCTCAGGAATTCCATGGGCTGTATTGCTCAGAGGTAGAACCCACTGCTTGGGGCACACTTGAACTGAAAAATCTTGCTGGACTCACGGCTTTCCCAAAGACCCAAGATTCTCAAAGAGCGAGCGTAAGTTTGACGGAAAAACAAACTGCCGGTGGCGCCATATTGCCTTGAAACCGGCAAGAAGCAAGATTTTCCTTAAACCATGAATCTCAGAAACATTGTGATCGTGAAGGAAAACCAGGGAGAGCAGATGTACTTCCAATAATCCAACACTTAAATGAAACCTCAAACCTTAATCCTATCCTAAAACCAACCTTAATCCTAACCCTAACCTAGGTCAAAACCTAGCCCTAAGTCTAAACCTTAAAAGAGGTGTAACCCTAAGCCTAGGTCTAATTCTGTATACTCCTAAGCTTAAACTGAACCCTAACCTAAGGCTCACCCTAAACCAAGCTCTAACCCTAACCATATGTCTACCTTAAGGCTAAGCCTAATCCTAACCCCAAATCTGATGTGAACATGCAGCTCCCCCTACAACTAACCTTAATCCTAACAGTCACCCTTTGCCTGAACCTAACAACTCTATCCATCACCTTCAATCCAAGCCTCCATATCACCGTTAATGTAATCCAATCCCTGAAACTAGACAGAGAGCTAAACTTATCCACAACCAAAACGGATGTAACACACAAGGAGCAAGCCTGACCCCAACTCTTTACCTAGCACACTTTCTAACCCTCACACAAATATTAACCTCAACCCATACCTTAACAGTCAAGTGTACCATAAGCCTAAATGAGACAATAGGTTCATTCATCCTTAAGCACTAAACCCTACTCTTACCTTCAACCTCACACTCACCCTACATTTGATCCACAACCTTACCATAACCCGAATCCTCAAGCAGCCTTAACTCTAACCTGAACTCTAACACTGTCTCTAAACATGCCCACATGCCTGTACCTATGCCCCTTTAAAGTGAACCCTAAACCAAAATCTTCTGTCCCACTATTTTGCAGCATTTTACAGAAGTACACTGGGAAAGATTTTTCTGCAAGGAAGAAACTGCAGGCGGGGTGGCTGAAATGAGAATATTATGCTGCACGAGCTCTTTGCCCTCAGATGTAGAAGTGTCATCAGTGGGCTTTATAGACAAACGGGACTTTAATAAGTGATCACCAACCACTGTGAATTCCCTTTGTTCTAGACTCCTGAAATAAAGAGTTGTCCTGAGTCACATAAACCTGCACCAAGTGGTCTTAATGTGGCGCTGGGACATGCCGGTATAAGAGAATTCCGAAGAAGGCTGAACGTCCACAATTGAATGGTCATTGCCAGAAATGAAGTGGCAGCCGGATCAGACTGGGAAACTTAAGCTTCCATTAGACAATGAAGATGTGAGAATCTAGTACGTCCAAAATTCATGGTTTCCTTAGATCCATGAAATTCCTTGTTGAATTTTAGTCAGAAAATGAAAACTCCGGAGCCTCTGTTCAGCAGGCCCGGGTGTAGCTCCCAGAGGCACATTGGTGCTCCTCTAGAATTTGGATAAAAATCGTTTTCACGGGAATAAGGAACCTTGATCAAGCCAGGTGGGTCTTGACAAAGGAAGTTGCTGATTGTGCTGGCTATATGACAAGCACCCAGCTGTGCCAGCCCATCACTTATTCAGCACAGGAATCTGCATAGATTGATCCAAGACAAAGGAAAACTCAGGGAGGCAGCACCCATGTTGGAAAGCATTTGTACTTCTAAGAGGAGGCCAATGATGTAAAACTACATAACCCTGGCAAATAGTTTTCATCATTGGCAGAATTTCACGGAGCAATATTGCTGGGAGAGAAAAGGCACCACCTAAGGGAAGCATGCTCAACAAAACTACCTAGGGCAGGAGACTGGTTGCCCTCAGGCACTAGGCGTGTCAGGCCTCAGCATTGTAAGGCGAGTTCACTGAAGTCCCTGCGTGAAGTTTTCTCAGCTGTGCTACATCTATGTCCCTAAAATTTACTCTGCCGTTTCTGATGATCCTGAGTTATGAACGGCCACCTTTCACCGTTCTCCTTACACTCGTGCGTCTCCATCGACCTTAAAAGAAAGGTTGGACACGCAACTGCTGGCAGGTAAATTCAGCAAACTTTGTCTTAACACAAAGAGTCTGCTCTGTGGTGACCCGTCTTCCACGGTAAAACATTTCCTAGCGAATAAGGAATCTTCCCATCGCAATGACAATATGAGAGAATTGCCACCGATGGATTTGCCGTTGTGCCTACAAATATCATCTTGAGGCCATACAGTAGTGAAGCACGGGAACCCAGGCGCTTCACCCTTTACTCTAGACCAGTGAAACACAGAGAAGCACTGTTGACCTGTGATACATGACATTGCTGGAAGCTTCAGTGCACAGAGGCTTGGGAACCTGGAAGGAGCTTCTTCCGTGTGAATAAAACGCAGGCTGACCTTCATAGCAGGTTCCAGATTCTCAGGAATTCCATGGGCTGTATTGCTCAGAGGTAGAACCCACTGCTTGGGGCACACTTGAACTGAAAAATCTTGCTGGACTCACGGCTTTCCCAAAGACCCAAGATTCTCAAAGAGCGAGCGTAAGTTTGACGGAAAAACAAACTGCCGGTGGCGCCATATTGCCTTGAAACCGGCAAGAAGCAAGATTTTCCTTAAACCATGAATCTCAGAAACATTGTGATCGTGAAGGAAAACCAGGGAGAGCAGATGTACTTCCAATAATCCAACACTTAAATGAAACCTCAAACCTTAATCCTATCCTAAAACCAACCTTAATCCTAACCCTAACCTAGGTCAAAACCTAGCCCTAAGTCTAAACCTTAAAAGAGGTGTAACCCTAAGCCTAGGTCTAATTCTGTATACTCCTAAGCTTAAACTGAACCCTAACCTAAGGCTCACCCTAAACCAAGCTCTAACCCTAACCATATGTCTACCTTAAGGCTAAGCCTAATCCTAACCCCAAATCTGATGTGAACATGCAGCTCCCCCTACAACTAACCTTAATCCTAACAGTCACCCTTTGCCTGAACCTAACAACTCTATCCATCACCTTCAATCCAAGCCTCCATATCACCGTTAATGTAATCCAATCCCTGAAACTAGACAGAGAGCTAAACTTATCCACAACCAAAACGGATGTAACACACAAGGAGCAAGCCTGACCCCAACTCTTTACCTAGCACACTTTCTAACCCTCACACAAATATTAACCTCAACCCATACCTTAACAGTCAAGTGTACCATAAGCCTAAATGAGACAATAGGTTCATTCATCCTTAAGCACTAAACCCTACTCTTACCTTCAACCTCACACTCACCCTACATTTGATCCACAACCTTACCATAACCCGAATCCTCAAGCAGCCTTAACTCTAACCTGAACTCTAACACTGTCTCTAAACATGCCCACATGCCTGTACCTATGCCCCTTTAAAGTGAACCCTAAACCAAAATCTTCTGTCCCACTATTTTGCAGCATTTTACAGAAGTACACTGGGAAAGATTTTTCTGCAAGGAAGAAACTGCAGGCGGGGTGGCTGAAATGAGAATATTATGCTGCACGAGCTCTTTGCCCTCAGATGTAGAAGTGTCATCAGTGGGCTTTATAGACAAACGGGACTTTAATAAGTGATCACCAACCACTGTGAATTCCCTTTGTTCTAGACTCCTGAAATAAAGAGTTGTCCTGAGTCACATAAACCTGCACCAAGTGGTCTTAATGTGGCGCTGGGACATGCCGGTATAAGAGAATTCCGAAGAAGGCTGAACGTCCACAATTGAATGGTCATTGCCAGAAATGAAGTGGCAGCCGGATCAGACTGGGAAACTTAAGCTTCCATTAGACAATGAAGATGTGAGAATCTAGTACGTCCAAAATTCATGGTTTCCTTAGATCCATGAAATTCCTTGTTGAATTTTAGTCAGAAAATGAAAACTCCGGAGCCTCTGTTCAGCAGGCCCGGGTGTAGCTCCCAGAGGCACACTGGTGCTCCTCTAGAATTTGGATAAAAATCGTTTTCACGGGAATAAGGAACCTTGATCAAGCCAGGTGGGTCTTGACAAAGGAAGTTGCTGATTGTGCTGGCTATATGACAAGCACCCAGCTGTGCCAGCCCATCACTTATTCAGCACAGGAATCTGCATAGATTGATCCAAGACAAAGGAAAACTCAGGGAGGCAGCACCCATGTTGGAAAGCATTTGTACTTCTAAGAGGAGGCCAATGATGTAAAACTACATAACCCTGGCAAATAGTTTTCATCATTGGCAGAATTTCACGGAGCAATATTGCTGGGAGAGAAAAGGCACCACCTAAGGGAAGCATGCTCAACAAAACTACCTAGGGCAGGAGACTGGTTGCCCTCAGGCACTAGGCGTGTCAGGCCTCAGCATTGTAAGGCGAGTTCACTGAAGTCCCTGCGTGAAGTTTTCTCAGCTGTGCTACATCTATGTCCCTAAAATTTACTCTGCCGTTTCTGATGATCCTGAGTTATGAACGGCCACCTTTCACCGTTCTCCTTACACTCGTGCGTCTCCATCGACCTTAAAAGAAAGGTTGGACACGCAACTGCTGGCAGGTAAATTCAGCAAACTTTGTCTTAACACAAAGAGTCTGCTCTGTGGTGACCCGTCTTCCACGGTAAAACATTTCCTAGCGAATAAGGAATCTTCCCATCGCAATGACAATATGAGAGAATTGCCACCGATGGATTTGCCGTTGTGCCTACAAATATCATCTTGAGGCCATACAGTAGTGAAGCACGGGAACCCAGGCGCTTCACCCTTTACTCTAGACCAGTGAAACACAGAGAAGCACTGTTGACCTGTGATACATGACATTGCTGGAAGCTTCAGTGCACAGAGGCTTGGGAACCTGGAAGGAGCTTCTTCCGTGTGAATAAAACGCAGGCTGACCTTCATAGCAGGTTCCAGATTCTCAGGAATTCCATGGGCTGTATTGCTCAGAGGTAGAACCCACTGCTTGGGGCACACTTGAACTGAAAAATCTTGCTGGACTCACGGCTTTCCCAAAGACCCAAGATTCTCAAAGAGCGAGCGTAAGTTTGACGGAAAAACAAACTGCCGGTGGCGCCATATTGCCTTGAAACCGGCAAGAAGCAAGATTTTCCTTAAACCATGAATCTCAGAAACATTGTGATCGTGAAGGAAAACCAGGGAGAGCAGATGTACTTCCAATAATCCAACACTTAAATGAAACCTCAAACCTTAATCCTATCCTAAAACCAACCTTAATCCTAACCCTAACCTAGGTCAAAACCTAGCCCTAAGTCTAAACCTTAAAAGAGGTGTAACCCTAAGCCTAGGTCTAATTCTGTATACTCCTAAGCTTAAACTGAACCCTAACCTAAGGCTCACCCTAAACCAAGCTCTAACCCTAACCATATGTCTACCTTAAGGCTAAGCCTAATCCTAACCCCAAATCTGATGTGAACATGCAGCTCCCCCTACAACTAACCTTAATCCTAACAGTCACCCTTTGCCTGAACCTAACAACTCTATCCATCACCTTCAATCCAAGCCTCCATATCACCGTTAATGTAATCCAATCCCTGAAACTAGACAGAGAGCTAAACTTATCCACAACCAAAACGGATGTAACACACAAGGAGCAAGCCTGACCCCAACTCTTTACCTAGCACACTTTCTAACCCTCACACAAATATTAACCTCAACCCATACCTTAACAGTCAAGTGTACCATAAGCCTAAATGAGACAATAGGTTCATTCATCCTTAAGCACTAAACCCTACTCTTACCTTCAACCTCACACTCACCCTACATTTGATCCACAACCTTACCATAACCCGAATCCTCAAGCAGCCTTAACTCTAACCTGAACTCTAACACTGTCTCTAAACATGCCCACATGCCTGTACCTATGCCCCTTTAAAGTGAACCCTAAACCAAAATCTTCTGTCCCACTATTTTGCAGCATTTTACAGAAGTACACTGGGAAAGATTTTTCTGCAAGGAAGAAACTGCAGGCGGGGTGGCTGAAATGAGAATATTATGCTGCACGAGCTCTTTGCCCTCAGATGTAGAAGTGTCATCAGTGGGCTTTATAGACAAACGGGACTTTAATAAGTGATCACCAACCACTGTGAATTCCCTTTGTTCTAGACTCCTGAAATAAAGAGTTGTCCTGAGTCACATAAACCTGCACCAAGTGGTCTTAATGTGGCGCTGGGACATGCCGGTATAAGAGAATTCCGAAGAAGGCTGAACGTCCACAATTGAATGGTCATTGCCAGAAATGAAGTGGCAGCCGGATCAGACTGGGAAACTTAAGCTTCCATTAGACAATGAAGATGTGAGAATCTAGTACGTCCAAAATTCATGGTTTCCTTAGATCCATGAAATTCCTTGTTGAATTTTAGTCAGAAAATGAAAACTCCGGAGCCTCTGTTCAGCAGGCCCGGGTGTAGCTCCCAGAGGCACACTGGTGCTCCTCTAGAATTTGGATAAAAATCGTTTTCACGGGAATAAGGAACCTTGATCAAGCCAGGTGGGTCTTGACAAAGGAAGTTGCTGATTGTGCTGGCTATATGACAAGCACCCAGCTGTGCCAGCCCATCACTTATTCAGCACAGGAATCTGCATAGATTGATCCAAGACAAAGGAAAACTCAGGGAGGCAGCACCCGTGTTGGAAAGCATTTGTACTTCTAAGAGGAGGCCAATGATGTAAAACTACATAACCCTGGCAAATAGTTTTCATCATTGGCAGAATTTCACGGAGCAATATTGCTGGGAGAGAAAAGGCACCACCTAAGGGAAGCATGCTCAACAAAACTACCTAGGGCAGGAGACTGGTTGCCCTCAGGCACTAGGCGTGTCAGGCCTCAGCATTGTAAGGCGAGTTCACTGAAGTCCCTGCGTGAAGTTTTCTCAGCTGTGCTACATCTATGTCCCTAAAATTTACTCTGCCGTTTCTGATGATCCTGAGTTATGAACGGCCACCTTTCACCGTTCTCCTTACACTCGTGCGTCTCCATCGACCTTAAAAGAAAGGTTGGACACGCAACTGCTGGCAGGTAAATTCAGCAAACTTTGTCTTAACACAAAGAGTCTGCTCTGTGGTGACCCGTCTTCCACGGTAAAACATTTCCTAGCGAATAAGAAATCTTCCCATCGCAATGACAATATGAGAGAATTGCCACCGATGGATTTGCCGTTGTGCCTACAAATATCATCTTGAGGCCATACAGTAGTGAAGCACGGGAACCCAGGCGCTTCACCCTTTACTCTAGACCAGTGAAACACAGAGAAGCACTGTTGACCTGTGATACATGACATTGCTGGAAGCTTCAGTGCACAGAGGCTTGGGAACCTGGAAGGAGCTTCTTCCGTGTGAATAAAACGCAGGCTGACCTTCATAGCAGGTTCCAGATTCTCAGGAATTCCATGGGCTGTATTGCTCAGAGGTAGAACCCACTGCTTGGGGCACACTTGAACTGAAAAATCTTGCTGGACTCACGGCTTTCCCAAAGACCCAAGATTCTCAAAGAGCGAGCGTAAGTTTGACGGAAAAACAAACTGCCGGTGGCGCCATATTGCCTTGAAACCGGCAAGAAGCAAGATTTTCCTTAAACCATGAATCTCAGAAACATTGTGATCGTGAAGGAAAACCAGGGAGAGCAGATGTACTTCCAATAATCCAACACTTAAATGAAACCTCAAACCTTAATCCTATCCTAAAACCAACCTTAATCCTAACCCTAACCTAGGTCAAAACCTAGCCCTAAGTCTAAACCTTAAAAGAGGTGTAACCCTAAGCCTAGGTCTAATTCTGTATACTCCTAAGCTTAAACTGAACCCTAACCTAAGGCTCACCCTAAACCAAGCTCTAACCCTAACCATATGTCTACCTTAAGGCTAAGCCTAATCCTAACCCCAAATCTGATGTGAACATGCAGCTCCCCCTACAACTAACCTTAATCCTAACAGTCACCCTTTGCCTGAACCTAACAACTCTATCCATCACCTTCAATCCAAGCCTCCATATCACCGTTAATGTAATCCAATCCCTGAAACTAGACAGAGAGCTAAACTTATCCACAACCAAAACGGATGTAACACACAAGGAGCAAGCCTGACCCCAACTCTTTACCTAGCACACTTTCTAACCCTCACACAAATATTAACCTCAACCCATACCTTAACAGTCAAGTGTACCATAAGCCTAAATGAGACAATAGGTTCATTCATCCTTAAGCACTAAACCCTACTCTTACCTTCAACCTCACACTCACCCTACATTTGATCCACAACCTTACCATAACCCGAATCCTCAAGCAGCCTTAACTCTAACCTGAACTCTAACACTGTCTCTAAACATGCCCACATGCCTGTACCTATGCCCCTTTAAAGTGAACCCTAAACCAAAATCTTCTGTCCCACTATTTTGCAGCATTTTACAGAAGTACACTGGGAAAGATTTTTCTGCAAGGAAGAAACTGCAGGCGGGGTGGCTGAAATGAGAATATTATGCTGCACGAGCTCTTTGCCCTCAGATGTAGAAGTGTCATCAGTGGGCTTTATAGACAAACGGGACTTTAATAAGTGATCACCAACCACTGTGAATTCCCTTTGTTCTAGACTCCTGAAATAAAGAGTTGTCCTGAGTCACATAAACCTGCACCAAGTGGTCTTAATGTGGCGCTGGGACATGCCGGTATAAGAGAATTCCGAAGAAGGCTGAACGTCCACAATTGAATGGTCATTGCCAGAAATGAAGTGGCAGCCGGATCAGACTGGGAAACTTAAGCTTCCATTAGACAATGAAGATGTGAGAATCTAGTACGTCCAAAATTCATGGTTTCCTTAGATCCATGAAATTCCTTGTTGAATTTTAGTCAGAAAATGAAAACTCCGGAGCCTCTGTTCAGCAGGCCCGGGTGTAGCTCCCAGAGGCACACTGGTGCTCCTCTAGAATTTGGATAAAAATCGTTTTCACGGGAATAAGGAACCTTGATCAAGCCAGGTGGGTCTTGACAAAGGAAGTTGCTGATTGTGCTGGCTATATGACAAGCACCCAGCTGTGCCAGCCCATCACTTATTCAGCACAGGAATCTGCATAGATTGATCCAAGACAAAGGAAAACTCAGGGAGGCAGCACCCATGTTGGAAAGCATTTGTACTTCTAAGAGGAGGCCAATGATGTAAAACTACATAACCCTGGCAAATAGTTTTCATCATTGGCAGAATTTCACGGAGCAATATTGCTGGGAGAGAAAAGGCACCACCTAAGGGAAGCATGCTCAACAAAACTACCTAGGGCAGGAGACTGGTTGCCCTCAGGCACTAGGCGTGTCAGGCCTCAGCATTGTAAGGCGAGTTCACTGAAGTCCCTGCGTGAAGTTTTCTCAGCTGTGCTACATCTATGTCCCTAAAATTTACTCTGCCGTTTCTGATGATCCTGAGTTATGAACGGCCACCTTTCACCGTTCTCCTTACACTCGTGCGTCTCCATCGACCTTAAAAGAAAGGTTGGACACGCAACTGCTGGCAGGTAAATTCAGCAAACTTTGTCTTAACACAAAGAGTCTGCTCTGTGGTGACCCGTCTTCCACGGTAAAACATTTCCTAGCGAATAAGAAATCTTCCCATCGCAATGACAATATGAGAGAATTGCCACCGATGGATTTGCCGTTGTGCCTACAAATATCATCTTGAGGCCATACAGTAGTGAAGCACGGGAACCCAGGCGCTTCACCCTTTACTCTAGACCAGTGAAACACAGAGAAGCACTGTTGACCTGTGATACATGACATTGCTGGAAGCTTCAGTGCACAGAGGCTTGGGAACCTGGAAGGAGCTTCTTCCGTGTGAATAAAACGCAGGCTGACCTTCATAGCAGGTTCCAGATTCTCAGGAATTCCATGGGCTGTATTGCTCAGAGGTAGAACCCACTGCTTGGGGCACACTTGAACTGAAAAATCTTGCTGGACTCACGGCTTTCCCAAAGACCCAAGATTCTCAAAGAGCGAGCGTAAGTTTGACGGAAAAACAAACTGCCGGTGGCGCCATATTGCCTTGAAACCGGCAAGAAGCAAGATTTTCCTTAAACCATGAATCTCAGAAACATTGTGATCGTGAAGGAAAACCAGGGAGAGCAGATGTACTTCCAATAATCCAACACTTAAATGAAACCTCAAACCTTAATCCTATCCTAAAACCAACCTTAATCCTAACCCTAACCTAGGTCAAAGCCTAGCCCTAAGTCTAAACCTTAAAAGAGGTGTAACCCTAAGCCTAGGTCTAATTCTGTATACTCCTAAGCATAAACTGAACCCTAACCTAAGGCTCACCCTAAACCAAGCTCTAACCCTAACCATATGTCTACCTTAAGGCTAAGCCTAATCCTAACCCCAAATCTGATGTGAACATGCAGCTCCCCCTACAACTAACCTTAATCCTAACAGTCACCCTTTGCCTGAACCTAACAACTCTATCCATCACCTTCAATCCAAGCCTCCATATCACCGTTAATGTAATCCAATCCCTGAAACTAGACAGAGAGCTAAACTTATCCACAACCAAAACGGATGTAACACACAAGGAGCAAGCCTGACCCCAACTCTTTACCTAGCACACTTTCTAACCCTCACACAAATATTAACCTCAACCCATACCTTAACAGTCAAGTGTACCATAAGCCTAAATGAGACAATAGGTTCATTCATCCTTAAGCACTAAACCCTACTCTTACCTTCAACCTCACACTCACCCTACATTTGATCCACAACCTTACCATAACCCGAATCCTCAAGCAGCCTTAACTCTAACCTGAACTCTAACACTGTCTCTAAACATGCCCACATGCCTGTACCTATGCCCCTTTAAAGTGAACCCTAAACCAAAATCTTCTGTCCCACTATTTTGCAGCATTTTACAGAAGTACACTGGGAAAGATTTTTCTGCAAGGAAGAAACTGCAGGCGGGGTGGCTGAAATGAGAATATTATGCTGCACGAGCTCTTTGCCCTCAGATGTAGAAGTGTCATCAGTGGGCTTTATAGACAAACGGGACTTTAATAAGTGATCACCAACCACTGTGAATTCCCTTTGTTCTAGACTCCTGAAATAAAGAGTTGTCCTGAGTCACATAAACCTGCACCAAGTGGTCTTAATGTGGCGCTGGGACATGCCGGTATAAGAGAATTCCGAAGAAGGCTGAACGTCCACAATTGAATGGTCATTGCCAGAAATGAAGTGGCAGCCGGATCAGACTGGGAAACTTAAGCTTCCATTAGACAATGAAGATGTGAGAATCTAGTACGTCCAAAATTCATGGTTTCCTTAGATCCATGAAATTCCTTGTTGAATTTTAGTCAGAAAATGAAAACTCCGGAGCCTCTGTTCAGCAGGCCCGGGTGTAGCTCCCAGAGGCACACTGGTGCTCCTCTAGAATTTGGATAAAAATCGTTTTCACGGGAATAAGGAACCTTGATCAAGCCAGGTGGGTCTTGACAAAGGAAGTTGCTGATTGTGCTGGCTATATGACAAGCACCCAGCTGTGCCAGCCCATCACTTATTCAGCACAGGAATCTGCATAGATTGATCCAAGACAAAGGAAAACTCAGGGAGGCAGCACCCGTGTTGGAAAGCATTTGTACTTCTAAGAGGAGGCCAATGATGTAAAACTACATAACCCTGGCAAATAGTTTTCATCATTGGCAGAATTTCACGGAGCAATATTGCTGGGAGAGAAAAGGCACCACCTAAGGGAAGCATGCTCAACAAAACTACCTAGGGCAGGAGACTGGTTGCCCTCAGGCACTAGGCGTGTCAGGCCTCAGCATTGTAAGGCGAGTTCACTGAAGTCCCTGCGTGAAGTTTTCTCAGCTGTGCTACATCTATGTCCCTAAAATTTACTCTGCCGTTTCTGATGATCCTGAGTTATGAACGGCCACCTTTCACCGTTCTCCTTACACTCGTGCGTCTCCATCGACCTTAAAAGAAAGGTTGGACACGCAACTGCTGGCAGGTAAATTCAGCAAACTTTGTCTTAACACAAAGAGTCTGCTCTGTGGTGACCCGTCTTCCACGGTAAAACATTTCCTAGCGAATAAGGAATCTTCCCATCGCAATGACAATATGAGAGAATTGCCACCGATGGATTTGCCGTTGTGCCTACAAATATCATCTTGAGGCCATACAGTAGTGAAGCACGGGAACCCAGGCGCTTCACCCTTTACTCTAGACCAGTGAAACACAGAGAAGCACTGTTGACCTGTGATACATGACATTGCTGGAAGCTTCAGTGCACAGAGGCTTGGGAACCTGGAAGGAGCTTCTTCCGTGTGAATAAAACGCAGGCTGACCTTCATAGCAGGTTCCAGATTCTCAGGAATTCCATGGGCTGTATTGCTCAGAGGTAGAACCCACTGCTTGGGGCACACTTGAACTGAAAAATCTTGCTGGACTCACGGCTTTCCCAAAGACCCAAGATTCTCAAAGAGCGAGCGTAAGTTTGACGGAAAAACAAACTGCCGGTGGCGCCATATTGCCTTGAAACCGGCAAGAAGCAAGATTTTCCTTAAACCATGAATCTCAGAAACATTGTGATCGTGAAGGAAAACCAGGGAGAGCAGATGTACTTCCAATAATCCAACACTTAAATGAAACCTCAAACCTTAATCCTATCCTAAAACCAACCTTAATCCTAACCCTAACCTAGGTCAAAACCTAGCCCTAAGTCTAAACCTTAAAAGAGGTGTAACCCTAAGCCTAGGTCTAATTCTGTATACTCCTAAGCTTAAACTGAACCCTAACCTAAGGCTCACCCTAAACCAAGCTCTAACCCTAACCATATGTCTACCTTAAGGCTAAGCCTAATCCTAACCCCAAATCTGATGTGAACATGCAGCTCCCCCTACAACTAACCTTAATCCTAACAGTCACCCTTTGCCTGAACCTAACAACTCTATCCATCACCTTCAATCCAAGCCTCCATATCACCGTTAATGTAATCCAATCCCTGAAACTAGACAGAGAGCTAAACTTATCCACAACCAAAACGGATGTAACACACAAGGAGCAAGCCTGACCCCAACTCTTTACCTAGCACACTTTCTAACCCTCACACAAATATTAACCTCAACCCATACCTTAACAGTCAAGTGTACCATAAGCCTAAATGAGACAATAGGTTCATTCATCCTTAAGCACTAAACCCTACTCTTACCTTCAACCTCACACTCACCCTACATTTGATCCACAACCTTACCATAACCCGAATCCTCAAGCAGCCTTAACTCTAACCTGAACTCTAACACTGTCTCTAAACATGCCCACATGCCTGTACCTATGCCCCTTTAAAGTGAACCCTAAACCAAAATCTTCTGTCCCACTATTTTGCAGCATTTTACAGAAGTACACTGGGAAAGATTTTTCTGCAAGGAAGAAACTGCAGGCGGGGTGGCTGAAATGAGAATATTATGCTGCACGAGCTCTTTGCCCTCAGATGTAGAAGTGTCATCAGTGGGCTTTATAGACAAACGGGACTTTAATAAGTGATCACCAACCACTGTGAATTCCCTTTGTTCTAGACTCCTGAAATAAAGAGTTGTCCTGAGTCACATAAACCTGCACCAAGTGGTCTTAATGTGGCGCTGGGACATGCCGGTATAAGAGAATTCCGAAGAAGGCTGAACGTCCACAATTGAATGGTCATTGCCAGAAATGAAGTGGCAGCCGGATCAGACTGGGAAACTTAAGCTTCCATTAGACAATGAAGATGTGAGAATCTAGTACGTCCAAAATTCATGGTTTCCTTAGATCCATGAAATTCCTTGTTGAATTTTAGTCAGAAAATGAAAACTCCGGAGCCTCTGTTCAGCAGGCCCGGGTGTAGCTCCCAGAGGCACACTGGTGCTCCTCTAGAATTTGGATAAAAATCGTTTTCACGGGAATAAGGAACCTTGATCAAGCCAGGTGGGTCTTGACAAAGGAAGTTGCTGATTGTGCTGGCTATATGACAAGCACCCAGCTGTGCCAGCCCATCACTTATTCAGCACAGGAATCTGCATAGATTGATCCAAGACAAAGGAAAACTCAGGGAGGCAGCACCCGTGTTGGAAAGCATTTGTACTTCTAAGAGGAGGCCAATGATGTAAAACTACATAACCCTGGCAAATAGTTTTCATCATTGGCAGAATTTCACGGAGCAATATTGCTGGGAGAGAAAAGGCACCACCTAAGGGAAGCATGCTCAACAAAACTACCTAGGGCAGGAGACTGGTTGCCCTCAGGCACTAGGCGTGTCAGGCCTCAGCATTGTAAGGCGAGTTCACTGAAGTCCCTGCGTGAAGTTTTCTCAGCTGTGCTACATCTATGTCCCTAAAATTTACTCTGCCGTTTCTGATGATCCTGAGTTATGAACGGCCACCTTTCACCGTTCTCCTTACACTCGTGCGTCTCCATCGACCTTAAAAGAAAGGTTGGACACGCAACTGCTGGCAGGTAAATTCAGCAAACTTTGTCTTAACACAAAGAGTCTGCTCTGTGGTGACCCGTCTTCCACGGTAAAACATTTCCTAGCGAATAAGGAATCTTCCCATCGCAATGACAATATGAGAGAATTGCCACCGATGGATTTGCCGTTGTGCCTACAAATATCATCTTGAGGCCATACAGTAGTGAAGCACGGGAACCCAGGCGCTTCACCCTTTACTCTAGACCAGTGAAACACAGAGAAGCACTGTTGACCTGTGATACATGACATTGCTGGAAGCTTCAGTGCACAGAGGCTTGGGAACCTGGAAGGAGCTTCTTCCGTGTGAATAAAACGCAGGCTGACCTTCATAGCAGGTTCCAGATTCTCAGGAATTCCATGGGCTGTATTGCTCAGAGGTAGAACCCACTGCTTGGGGCACACTTGAACTGAAAAATCTTGCTGGACTCACGGCTTTCCCAAAGACCCAAGATTCTCAAAGAGCGAGCGTAAGTTTGACGGAAAAACAAACTGCCGGTGGCGCCATATTGCCTTGAAACCGGCAAGAAGCAAGATTTTCCTTAAACCATGAATCTCAGAAACATTGTGATCGTGAAGGAAAACCAGGGAGAGCAGATGTACTTCCAATAATCCAACACTTAAATGAAACCTCAAACCTTAATCCTATCCTAAAACCAACCTTAATCCTAACCCTAACCTAGGTCAAAACCTAGCCCTAAGTCTAAACCTTAAAAGAGGTGTAACCCTAAGCCTAGGTCTAATTCTGTATACTCCTAAGCTTAAACTGAACCCTAACCTAAGGCTCACCCTAAACCAAGCTCTAACCCTAACCATATGTCTACCTTAAGGCTAAGCCTAATCCTAACCCCAAATCTGATGTGAACATGCAGCTCCCCCTACAACTAACCTTAATCCTAACAGTCACCCTTTGCCTGAACCTAACAACTCTATCCATCACCTTCAATCCAAGCCTCCATATCACCGTTAATGTAATCCAATCCCTGAAACTAGACAGAGAGCTAAACTTATCCACAACCAAAACGGATGTAACACACAAGGAGCAAGCCTGACCCCAACTCTTTACCTAGCACACTTTCTAACCCTCACACAAATATTAACCTCAACCCATACCTTAACAGTCAAGTGTACCATAAGCCTAAATGAGACAATAGGTTCATTCATCCTTAAGCACTAAACCCTACTCTTACCTTCAACCTCACACTCACCCTACATTTGATCCACAACCTTACCATAACCCGAATCCTCAAGCAGCCTTAACTCTAACCTGAACTCTAACACTGTCTCTAAACATGCCCACATGCCTGTACCTATGCCCCTTTAAAGTGAACCCTAAACCAAAATCTTCTGTCCCACTATTTTGCAGCATTTTACAGAAGTACACTGGGAAAGATTTTTCTGCAAGGAAGAAACTGCAGGCGGGGTGGCTGAAATGAGAATATTATGCTGCACGAGCTCTTTGCCCTCAGATGTAGAAGTGTCATCAGTGGGCTTTATAGACAAACGGGACTTTAATAAGTGATCACCAACCACTGTGAATTCCCTTTGTTCTAGACTCCTGAAATAAAGAGTTGTCCTGAGTCACATAAACCTGCACCAAGTGGTCTTAATGTGGCGCTGGGACATGCCGGTATAAGAGAATTCCGAAGAAGGCTGAACGTCCACAATTGAATGGTCATTGCCAGAAATGAAGTGGCAGCCGGATCAGACTGGGAAACTTAAGCTTCCATTAGACAATGAAGATGTGAGAATCTAGTACGTCCAAAATTCATGGTTTCCTTAGATCCATGAAATTCCTTGTTGAATTTTAGTCAGAAAATGAAAACTCCGGAGCCTCTGTTCAGCAGGCCCGGGTGTAGCTCCCAGAGGCACACTGGTGCTCCTCTAGAATTTGGATAAAAATCGTTTTCACGGGAATAAGGAACCTTGATCAAGCCAGGTGGGTCTTGACAAAGGAAGTTGCTGATTGTGCTGGCTATATGACAAGCACCCAGCTGTGCCAGCCCATCACTTATTCAGCACAGGAATCTGCATAGATTGATCCAAGACAAAGGAAAACTCAGGGAGGCAGCACCCATGTTGGAAAGCATTTGTACTTCTAAGAGGAGGCCAATGATGTAAAACTACATAACCCTGGCAAATAGTTTTCATCATTGGCAGAATTTCACGGAGCAATATTGCTGGGAGAGAAAAGGCACCACCTAAGGGAAGCATGCTCAACAAAACTACCTAGGGCAGGAGACTGGTTGCCCTCAGGCACTAGGCGTGTCAGGCCTCAGCATTGTAAGGCGAGTTCACTGAAGTCCCTGCGTGAAGTTTTCTCAGCTGTGCTACATCTATGTCCCTAAAATTTACTCTGCCGTTTCTGATGATCCTGAGTTATGAACGGCCACCTTTCACCGTTCTCCTTACACTCGTGCGTCTCCATCGACCTTAAAAGAAAGGTTGGACACGCAACTGCTGGCAGGTAAATTCAGCAAACTTTGTCTTAACACAAAGAGTCTGCTCTGTGGTGACCCGTCTTCCACGGTAAAACATTTCCTAGCGAATAAGGAATCTTCCCATCGCAATGACAATATGAGAGAATTGCCACCGATGGATTTGCCGTTGTGCCTACAAATATCATCTTGAGGCCATACAGTAGTGAAGCACGGGAACCCAGGCGCTTCACCCTTTACTCTAGACCAGTGAAACACAGAGAAGCACTGTTGACCTGTGATACATGACATTGCTGGAAGCTTCAGTGCACAGAGGCTTGGGAACCTGGAAGGAGCTTCTTCCGTGTGAATAAAACGCAGGCTGACCTTCATAGCAGGTTCCAGATTCTCAGGAATTCCATGGGCTGTATTGCTCAGAGGTAGAACCCACTGCTTGGGGCACACTTGAACTGAAAAATCTTGCTGGACTCACGGCTTTCCCAAAGACCCAAGATTCTCAAAGAGCGAGCGTAAGTTTGACGGAAAAACAAACTGCCGGTGGCGCCATATTGCCTTGAAACCGGCAAGAAGCAAGATTTTCCTTAAACCATGAATCTCAGAAACATTGTGATCGTGAAGGAAAACCAGGGAGAGCAGATGTACTTCCAATAATCCAACACTTAAATGAAACCTCAAACCTTAATCCTATCCTAAAACCAACCTTAATCCTAACCCTAACCTAGGTCAAAACCTAGCCCTAAGTCTAAACCTTAAAAGAGGTGTAACCCTAAGCCTAGGTCTAATTCTGTATACTCCTAAGCTTAAACTGAACCCTAACCTAAGGCTCACCCTAAACCAAGCTCTAACCCTAACCATATGTCTACCTTAAGGCTAAGCCTAATCCTAACCCCAAATCTGATGTGAACATGCAGCTCCCCCTACAACTAACCTTAATCCTAACAGTCACCCTTTGCCTGAACCTAACAACTCTATCCATCACCTTCAATCCAAGCCTCCATATCACCGTTAATGTAATCCAATCCCTGAAACTAGACAGAGAGCTAAACTTATCCACAACCAAAACGGATGTAACACACAAGGAGCAAGCCTGACCCCAACTCTTTACCTAGCACACTTTCTAACCCTCACACAAATATTAACCTCAACCCATACCTTAACAGTCAAGTGTACCATAAGCCTAAATGAGACAATAGGTTCATTCATCCTTAAGCACTAAACCCTACTCTTACCTTCAACCTCACACTCACCCTACATTTGATCCACAACCTTACCATAACCCGAATCCTCAAGCAGCCTTAACTCTAACCTGAACTCTAACACTGTCTCTAAACATGCCCACATGCCTGTACCTATGCCCCTTTAAAGTGAACCCTAAACCAAAATCTTCTGTCCCACTATTTTGCAGCATTTTACAGAAGTACACTGGGAAAGATTTTTCTGCAAGGAAGAAACTGCAGGCGGGGTGGCTGAAATGAGAATATTATGCTGCACGAGCTCTTTGCCCTCAGATGTAGAAGTGTCATCAGTGGGCTTTATAGACAAACGGGACTTTAATAAGTGATCACCAACCACTGTGAATTCCCTTTGTTCTAGACTCCTGAAATAAAGAGTTGTCCTGAGTCACATAAACCTGCACCAAGTGGTCTTAATGTGGCGCTGGGACATGCCGGTATAAGAGAATTCCGAAGAAGGCTGAACGTCCACAATTGAATGGTCATTGCCAGAAATGAAGTGGCAGCCGGATCAGACTGGGAAACTTAAGCTTCCATTAGACAATGAAGATGTGAGAATCTAGTACGTCCAAAATTCATGGTTTCCTTAGATCCATGAAATTCCTTGTTGAATTTTAGTCAGAAAATGAAAACTCCGGAGCCTCTGTTCAGCAGGCCCGGGTGTAGCTCCCAGAGGCACACTGGTGCTCCTCTAGAATTTGGATAAAAATCGTTTTCACGGGAATAAGGAACCTTGATCAAGCCAGGTGGGTCTTGACAAAGGAAGTTGCTGATTGTGCTGGCTATATGACAAGCACCCAGCTGTGCCAGCCCATCACTTATTCAGCACAGGAATCTGCATAGATTGATCCAAGACAAAGGAAAACTCAGGGAGGCAGCACCCGTGTTGGAAAGCATTTGTACTTCTAAGAGGAGGCCAATGATGTAAAACTACATAACCCTGGCAAATAGTTTTCATCATTGGCAGAATTTCACGGAGCAATATTGCTGGGAGAGAAAAGGCACCACCTAAGGGAAGCATGCTCAACAAAACTACCTAGGGCAGGAGACTGGTTGCCCTCAGGCACTAGGCGTGTCAGGCCTCAGCATTGTAAGGCGAGTTCACTGAAGTCCCTGCGTGAAGTTTTCTCAGCTGTGCTACATCTATGTCCCTAAAATTTACTCTGCCGTTTCTGATGATCCTGAGTTATGAACGGCCACCTTTCACCGTTCTCCTTACACTCGTGCGTCTCCATCGACCTTAAAAGAAAGGTTGGACACGCAACTGCTGGCAGGTAAATTCAGCAAACTTTGTCTTAACACAAAGAGTCTGCTCTGTGGTGACCCGTCTTCCACGGTAAAACATTTCCTAGCGAATAAGGAATCTTCCCATCGCAATGACAATATGAGAGAATTGCCACCGATGGATTTGCCGTTGTGCCTACAAATATCATCTTGAGGCCATACAGTAGTGAAGCACGGGAACCCAGGCGCTTCACCCTTTACTCTAGACCAGTGAAACACAGAGAAGCACTGTTGACCTGTGATACATGACATTGCTGGAAGCTTCAGTGCACAGAGGCTTGGGAACCTGGAAGGAGCTTCTTCCGTGTGAATAAAACGCAGGCTGACCTTCATAGCAGGTTCCAGATTCTCAGGAATTCCATGGGCTGTATTGCTCAGAGGTAGAACCCACTGCTTGGGGCACACTTGAACTGAAAAATCTTGCTGGACTCACGGCTTTCCCAAAGACCCAAGATTCTCAAAGAGCGAGCGTAAGTTTGACGGAAAAACAAACTGCCGGTGGCGCCATATTGCCTTGAAACCGGCAAGAAGCAAGATTTTCCTTAAACCATGAATCTCAGAAACATTGTGATCGTGAAGGAAAACCAGGGAGAGCAGATGTACTTCCAATAATCCAACACTTAAATGAAACCTCAAACCTTAATCCTATCCTAAAACCAACCTTAATCCTAACCCTAACCTAGGTCAAAACCTAGCCCTAAGTCTAAACCTTAAAAGAGGTGTAACCCTAAGCCTAGGTCTAATTCTGTATACTCCTAAGCTTAAACTGAACCCTAACCTAAGGCTCACCCTAAACCAAGCTCTAACCCTAACCATATGTCTACCTTAAGGCTAAGCCTAATCCTAACCCCAAATCTGATGTGAACATGCAGCTCCCCCTACAACTAACCTTAATCCTAACAGTCACCCTTTGCCTGAACCTAACAACTCTATCCATCACCTTCAATCCAAGCCTCCATATCACCGTTAATGTAATCCAATCCCTGAAACTAGACAGAGAGCTAAACTTATCCACAACCAAAACGGATGTAACACACAAGGAGCAAGCCTGACCCCAACTCTTTACCTAGCACACTTTCTAACCCTCACACAAATATTAACCTCAACCCATACCTTAACAGTCAAGTGTACCATAAGCCTAAATGAGACAATAGGTTCATTCATCCTTAAGCACTAAACCCTACTCTTACCTTCAACCTCACACTCACCCTACATTTGATCCACAACCTTACCATAACCCGAATCCTCAAGCAGCCTTAACTCTAACCTGAACTCTAACACTGTCTCTAAACATGCCCACATGCCTGTACCTATGCCCCTTTAAAGTGAACCCTAAACCAAAATCTTCTGTCCCACTATTTTGCAGCATTTTACAGAAGTACACTGGGAAAGATTTTTCTGCAAGGAAGAAACTGCAGGCGGGGTGGCTGAAATGAGAATATTATGCTGCACGAGCTCTTTGCCCTCAGATGTAGAAGTGTCATCAGTGGGCTTTATAGACAAACGGGACTTTAATAAGTGATCACCAACCACTGTGAATTCCCTTTGTTCTAGACTCCTGAAATAAAGAGTTGTCCTGAGTCACATAAACCTGCACCAAGTGGTCTTAATGTGGCGCTGGGACATGCCGGTATAAGAGAATTCCGAAGAAGGCTGAACGTCCACAATTGAATGGTCATTGCCAGAAATGAAGTGGCAGCCGGATCAGACTGGGAAACTTAAGCTTCCATTAGACAATGAAGATGTGAGAATCTAGTACGTCCAAAATTCATGGTTTCCTTAGATCCATGAAATTCCTTGTTGAATTTTAGTCAGAAAATGAAAACTCCGGAGCCTCTGTTCAGCAGGCCCGGGTGTAGCTCCCAGAGGCACACTGGTGCTCCTCTAGAATTTGGATAAAAATCGTTTTCACGGGAATAAGGAACCTTGATCAAGCCAGGTGGGTCTTGACAAAGGAAGTTGCTGATTGTGCTGGCTATATGACAAGCACCCAGCTGTGCCAGCCCATCACTTATTCAGCACAGGAATCTGCATAGATTGATCCAAGACAAAGGAAAACTCAGGGAGGCAGCACCCATGTTGGAAAGCATTTGTACTTCTAAGAGGAGGCCAATGATGTAAAACTACATAACCCTGGCAAATAGTTTTCATCATTGGCAGAATTTCACGGAGCAATATTGCTGGGAGAGAAAAGGCACCACCTAAGGGAAGCATGCTCAACAAAACTACCTAGGGCAGGAGACTGGTTGCCCTCAGGCACTAGGCGTGTCAGGCCTCAGCATTGTAAGGCGAGTTCACTGAAGTCCCTGCGTGAAGTTTTCTCAGCTGTGCTACATCTATGTCCCTAAAATTTACTCTGCCGTTTCTGATGATCCTGAGTTATGAACGGCCACCTTTCACCGTTCTCCTTACACTCGTGCGTCTCCATCGACCTTAAAAGAAAGGTTGGACACGCAACTGCTGGCAGGTAAATTCAGCAAACTTTGTCTTAACACAAAGAGTCTGCTCTGTGGTGACCCGTCTTCCACGGTAAAACATTTCCTAGCGAATAAGGAATCTTCCCATCGCAATGACAATATGAGAGAATTGCCACCGATGGATTTGCCGTTGTGCCTACAAATATCATCTTGAGGCCATACAGTAGTGAAGCACGGGAACCCAGGCGCTTCACCCTTTACTCTAGACCAGTGAAACACAGAGAAGCACTGTTGACCTGTGATACATGACATTGCTGGAAGCTTCAGTGCACAGAGGCTTGGGAACCTGGAAGGAGCTTCTTCCGTGTGAATAAAACGCAGGCTGACCTTCATAGCAGGTTCCAGATTCTCAGGAATTCCATGGGCTGTATTGCTCAGAGGTAGAACCCACTGCTTGGGGCACACTTGAACTGAAAAATCTTGCTGGACTCACGGCTTTCCCAAAGACCCAAGATTCTCAAAGAGCGAGCGTAAGTTTGACGGAAAAACAAACTGCCGGTGGCGCCATATTGCCTTGAAACCGGCAAGAAGCAAGATTTTCCTTAAACCATGAATCTCAGAAACATTGTGATCGTGAAGGAAAACCAGGGAGAGCAGATGTACTTCCAATAATCCAACACTTAAATGAAACCTCAAACCTTAATCCTATCCTAAAACCAACCTTAATCCTAACCCTAACCTAGGTCAAAACCTAGCCCTAAGTCTAAACCTTAAAAGAGGTGTAACCCTAAGCCTAGGTCTAATTCTGTATACTCCTAAGCTTAAACTGAACCCTAACCTAAGGCTCACCCTAAACCAAGCTCTAACCCTAACCATATGTCTACCTTAAGGCTAAGCCTAATCCTAACCCCAAATCTGATGTGAACATGCAGCTCCCCCTACAACTAACCTTAATCCTAACAGTCACCCTTTGCCTGAACCTAACAACTCTATCCATCACCTTCAATCCAAGCCTCCATATCACCGTTAATGTAATCCAATCCCTGAAACTAGACAGAGAGCTAAACTTATCCACAACCAAAACGGATGTAACACACAAGGAGCAAGCCTGACCCCAACTCTTTACCTAGCACACTTTCTAACCCTCACACAAATATTAACCTCAACCCATACCTTAACAGTCAAGTGTACCATAAGCCTAAATGAGACAATAGGTTCATTCATCCTTAAGCACTAAACCCTACTCTTACCTTCAACCTCACACTCACCCTACATTTGATCCACAACCTTACCATAACCCGAATCCTCAAGCAGCCTTAACTCTAACCTGAACTCTAACACTGTCTCTAAACATGCCCACATGCCTGTACCTATGCCCCTTTAAAGTGAACCCTAAACCAAAATCTTCTGTCCCACTATTTTGCAGCATTTTACAGAAGTACACTGGGAAAGATTTTTCTGCAAGGAAGAAACTGCAGGCGGGGTGGCTGAAATGAGAATATTATGCTGCACGAGCTCTTTGCCCTCAGATGTAGAAGTGTCATCAGTGGGCTTTATAGACAAACGGGACTTTAATAAGTGATCACCAACCACTGTGAATTCCCTTTGTTCTAGACTCCTGAAATAAAGAGTTGTCCTGAGTCACATAAACCTGCACCAAGTGGTCTTAATGTGGCGCTGGGACATGCCGGTATAAGAGAATTCCGAAGAAGGCTGAACGTCCACAATTGAATGGTCATTGCCAGAAATGAAGTGGCAGCCGGATCAGACTGGGAAACTTAAGCTTCCATTAGACAATGAAGATGTGAGAATCTAGTACGTCCAAAATTCATGGTTTCCTTAGATCCATGAAATTCCTTGTTGAATTTTAGTCAGAAAATGAAAACTCCGGAGCCTCTGTTCAGCAGGCCCGGGTGTAGCTCCCAGAGGCACACTGGTGCTCCTCTAGAATTTGGATAAAAATCGTTTTCACGGGAATAAGGAACCTTGATCAAGCCAGGTGGGTCTTGACAAAGGAAGTTGCTGATTGTGCTGGCTATATGACAAGCACCCAGCTGTGCCAGCCCATCACTTATTCAGCACAGGAATCTGCATAGATTGATCCAAGACAAAGGAAAACTCAGGGAGGCAGCACCCATGTTGGAAAGCATTTGTACTTCTAAGAGGAGGCCAATGATGTAAAACTACATAACCCTGGCAAATAGTTTTCATCATTGGCAGAATTTCACGGAGCAATATTGCTGGGAGAGAAAAGGCACCACCTAAGGGAAGCATGCTCAACAAAACTACCTAGGGCAGGAGACTGGTTGCCCTCAGGCACTAGGCGTGTCAGGCCTCAGCATTGTAAGGCGAGTTCACTGAAGTCCCTGCGTGAAGTTTTCTCAGCTGTGCTACATCTATGTCCCTAAAATTTACTCTGCCGTTTCTGATGATCCTGAGTTATGAACGGCCACCTTTCACCGTTCTCCTTACACTCGTGCGTCTCCATCGACCTTAAAAGAAAGGTTGGACACGCAACTGCTGGCAGGTAAATTCAGCAAACTTTGTCTTAACACAAAGAGTCTGCTCTGTGGTGACCCGTCTTCCACGGTAAAACATTTCCTAGCGAATAAGGAATCTTCCCATCGCAATGACAATATGAGAGAATTGCCACCGATGGATTTGCCGTTGTGCCTACAAATATCATCTTGAGGCCATACAGTAGTGAAGCACGGGAACCCAGGCGCTTCACCCTTTACTCTAGACCAGTGAAACACAGAGAAGCACTGTTGACCTGTGATACATGACATTGCTGGAAGCTTCAGTGCACAGAGGCTTGGGAACCTGGAAGGAGCTTCTTCCGTGTGAATAAAACGCAGGCTGACCTTCATAGCAGGTTCCAGATTCTCAGGAATTCCATGGGCTGTATTGCTCAGAGGTAGAACCCACTGCTTGGGGCACACTTGAACTGAAAAATCTTGCTGGACTCACGGCTTTCCCAAAGACCCAAGATTCTCAAAGAGCGAGCGTAAGTTTGACGGAAAAACAAACTGCCGGTGGCGCCATATTGCCTTGAAACCGGCAAGAAGCAAGATTTTCCTTAAACCATGAATCTCAGAAACATTGTGATCGTGAAGGAAAACCAGGGAGAGCAGATGTACTTCCAATAATCCAACACTTAAATGAAACCTCAAACCTTAATCCTATCCTAAAACCAACCTTAATCCTAACCCTAACCTAGGTCAAAACCTAGCCCTAAGTCTAAACCTTAAAAGAGGTGTAACCCTAAGCCTAGGTCTAATTCTGTATACTCCTAAGCTTAAACTGAACCCTAACCTAAGGCTCACCCTAAACCAAGCTCTAACCCTAACCATATGTCTACCTTAAGGCTAAGCCTAATCCTAACCCCAAATCTGATGTGAACATGCAGCTCCCCCTACAACTAACCTTAATCCTAACAGTCACCCTTTGCCTGAACCTAACAACTCTATCCATCACCTTCAATCCAAGCCTCCATATCACCGTTAATGTAATCCAATCCCTGAAACTAGACAGAGAGCTAAACTTATCCACAACCAAAACGGATGTAACACACAAGGAGCAAGCCTGACCCCAACTCTTTACCTAGCACACTTTCTAACCCTCACACAAATATTAACCTCAACCCATACCTTAACAGTCAAGTGTACCATAAGCCTAAATGAGACAATAGGTTCATTCATCCTTAAGCACTAAACCCTACTCTTACCTTCAACCTCACACTCACCCTACATTTGATCCACAACCTTACCATAACCCGAATCCTCAAGCAGCCTTAACTCTAACCTGAACTCTAACACTGTCTCTAAACATGCCCACATGCCTGTACCTATGCCCCTTTAAAGTGAACCCTAAACCAAAATCTTCTGTCCCACTATTTTGCAGCATTTTACAGAAGTACACTGGGAAAGATTTTTCTGCAAGGAAGAAACTGCAGGCGGGGTGGCTGAAATGAGAATATTATGCTGCACGAGCTCTTTGCCCTCAGATGTAGAAGTGTCATCAGTGGGCTTTATAGACAAACGGGACTTTAATAAGTGATCACCAACCACTGTGAATTCCCTTTGTTCTAGACTCCTGAAATAAAGAGTTGTCCTGAGTCACATAAACCTGCACCAAGTGGTCTTAATGTGGCGCTGGGACATGCCGGTATAAGAGAATTCCGAAGAAGGCTGAACGTCCACAATTGAATGGTCATTGCCAGAAATGAAGTGGCAGCCGGATCAGACTGGGAAACTTAAGCTTCCATTAGACAATGAAGATGTGAGAATCTAGTACGTCCAAAATTCATGGTTTCCTTAGATCCATGAAATTCCTTGTTGAATTTTAGTCAGAAAATGAAAACTCCGGAGCCTCTGTTCAGCAGGCCCGGGTGTAGCTCCCAGAGGCACACTGGTGCTCCTCTAGAATTTGGATAAAAATCGTTTTCACGGGAATAAGGAACCTTGATCAAGCCAGGTGGGTCTTGACAAAGGAAGTTGCTGATTGTGCTGGCTATATGACAAGCACCCAGCTGTGCCAGCCCATCACTTATTCAGCACAGGAATCTGCATAGATTGATCCAAGACAAAGGAAAACTCAGGGAGGCAGCACCCATGTTGGAAAGCATTTGTACTTCTAAGAGGAGGCCAATGATGTAAAACTACATAACCCTGGCAAATAGTTTTCATCATTGGCAGAATTTCACGGAGCAATATTGCTGGGAGAGAAAAGGCACCACCTAAGGGAAGCATGCTCAACAAAACTACCTAGGGCAGGAGACTGGTTGCCCTCAGGCACTAGGCGTGTCAGGCCTCAGCATTGTAAGGCGAGTTCACTGAAGTCCCTGCGTGAAGTTTTCTCAGCTGTGCTACATCTATGTCCCTAAAATTTACTCTGCCGTTTCTGATGATCCTGAGTTATGAACGGCCACCTTTCACCGTTCTCCTTACACTCGTGCGTCTCCATCGACCTTAAAAGAAAGGTTGGACACGCAACTGCTGGCAGGTAAATTCAGCAAACTTTGTCTTAACACAAAGAGTCTGCTCTGTGGTGACCCGTCTTCCACGGTAAAACATTTCCTAGCGAATAAGAAATCTTCCCATCGCAATGACAATATGAGAGAATTGCCACCGATGGATTTGCCGTTGTGCCTACAAATATCATCTTGAGGCCATACAGTAGTGAAGCACGGGAACCCAGGCGCTTCACCCTTTACTCTAGACCAGTGAAACACAGAGAAGCACTGTTGACCTGTGATACATGACATTGCTGGAAGCTTCAGTGCACAGAGGCTTGGGAACCTGGAAGGAGCTTCTTCCGTGTGAATAAAACGCAGGCTGACCTTCATAGCAGGTTCCAGATTCTCAGGAATTCCATGGGCTGTATTGCTCAGAGGTAGAACCCACTGCTTGGGGCACACTTGAACTGAAAAATCTTGCTGGACTCACGGCTTTCCCAAAGACCCAAGATTCTCAAAGAGCGAGCGTAAGTTTGACGGAAAAACAAACTGCCGGTGGCGCCATATTGCCTTGAAACCGGCAAGAAGCAAGATTTTCCTTAAACCATGAATCTCAGAAACATTGTGATCGTGAAGGAAAACCAGGGAGAGCAGATGTACTTCCAATAATCCAACACTTAAATGAAACCTCAAACCTTAATCCTATCCTAAAACCAACCTTAATCCTAACCCTAACCTAGGTCAAAGCCTAGCCCTAAGTCTAAACCTTAAAAGAGGTGTAACCCTAAGCCTAGGTCTAATTCTGTATACTCCTAAGCATAAACTGAACCCTAACCCAAGGCTCACCCTAAACCAAGCTCTAACCCTAACCATATGTCTACCTTAAGGCTAAGCCTAATCCTAACCCCAAATCTGATGTGAACATGCAGCTCCCCCTACAACTAACCTTAATCCTAACAGTCACCCTTTGCCTGAACCTAACAACTCTATCCATCACCTTCAATCCAAGCCTCCATATCACCGTTAATGTAATCCAATCCCTGAAACTAGACAGAGAGCTAAACTTATCCACAACCAAAACGGATGTAACACACAAGGAGCAAGCCTGACCCCAACTCTTTACCTAGCACACTTTCTAACCCTCACACAAATATTAACCTCAACCCATACCTTAACAGTCAAGTGTACCATAAGCCTAAATGAGACAATAGGTTCATTCATCCTTAAGCACTAAACCCTACTCTTACCTTCAACCTCACACTCACCCTACATTTGATCCACAACCTTACCATAACCCGAATCCTCAAGCAGCCTTAACTCTAACCTGAACTCTAACACTGTCTCTAAACATGCCCACATGCCTGTACCTATGCCCCTTTAAAGTGAACCCTAAACCAAAATCTTCTGTCCCACTATTTTGCAGCATTTTACAGAAGTACACTGGGAAAGATTTTTCTGCAAGGAAGAAACTGCAGGCGGGGTGGCTGAAATGAGAATATTATGCTGCACGAGCTCTTTGCCCTCAGATGTAGAAGTGTCATCAGTGGGCTTTATAGACAAACGGGACTTTAATAAGTGATCACCAACCACTGTGAATTCCCTTTGTTCTAGACTCCTGAAATAAAGAGTTGTCCTGAGTCACATAAACCTGCACCAAGTGGTCTTAATGTGGCGCTGGGACATGCCGGTATAAGAGAATTCCGAAGAAGGCTGAACGTCCACAATTGAATGGTCATTGCCAGAAATGAAGTGGCAGCCGGATCAGACTGGGAAACTTAAGCTTCCATTAGACAATGAAGATGTGAGAATCTAGTACGTCCAAAATTCATGGTTTCCTTAGATCCATGAAATTCCTTGTTGAATTTTAGTCAGAAAATGAAAACTCCGGAGCCTCTGTTCAGCAGGCCCGGGTGTAGCTCCCAGAGGCACACTGGTGCTCCTCTAGAATTTGGATAAAAATCGTTTTCACGGGAATAAGGAACCTTGATCAAGCCAGGTGGGTCTTGACAAAGGAAGTTGCTGATTGTGCTGGCTATATGACAAGCACCCAGCTGTGCCAGCCCATCACTTATTCAGCACAGGAATCTGCATAGATTGATCCAAGACAAAGGAAAACTCAGGGAGGCAGCACCCATGTTGGAAAGCATTTGTACTTCTAAGAGGAGGCCAATGATGTAAAACTACATAACCCTGGCAAATAGTTTTCATCATTGGCAGAATTTCACGGAGCAATATTGCTGGGAGAGAAAAGGCACCACCTAAGGGAAGCATGCTCAACAAAACTACCTAGGGCAGGAGACTGGTTGCCCTCAGGCACTAGGCGTGTCAGGCCTCAGCATTGTAAGGCGAGTTCACTGAAGTCCCTGCGTGAAGTTTTCTCAGCTGTGCTACATCTATGTCCCTAAAATTTACTCTGCCGTTTCTGATGATCCTGAGTTATGAACGGCCACCTTTCACCGTTCTCCTTACACTCGTGCGTCTCCATCGACCTTAAAAGAAAGGTTGGACACGCAACTGCTGGCAGGTAAATTCAGCAAACTTTGTCTTAACACAAAGAGTCTGCTCTGTGGTGACCCGTCTTCCACGGTAAAACATTTCCTAGCGAATAAGAAATCTTCCCATCGCAATGACAATATGAGAGAATTGCCACCGATGGATTTGCCGTTGTGCCTACAAATATCATCTTGAGGCCATACAGTAGTGAAGCACGGGAACCCAGGCGCTTCACCCTTTACTCTAGACCAGTGAAACACAGAGAAGCACTGTTGACCTGTGATACATGACATTGCTGGAAGCTTCAGTGCACAGAGGCTTGGGAACCTGGAAGGAGCTTCTTCCGTGTGAATAAAACGCAGGCTGACCTTCATAGCAGGTTCCAGATTCTCAGGAATTCCATGGGCTGTATTGCTCAGAGGTAGAACCCACTGCTTGGGGCACACTTGAACTGAAAAATCTTGCTGGACTCACGGCTTTCCCAAAGACCCAAGATTCTCAAAGAGCGAGCGTAAGTTTGACGGAAAAACAAACTGCCGGTGGCGCCATATTGCCTTGAAACCGGCAAGAAGCAAGATTTTCCTTAAACCATGAATCTCAGAAACATTGTGATCGTGAAGGAAAACCAGGGAGAGCAGATGTACTTCCAATAATCCAACACTTAAATGAAACCTCAAACCTTAATCCTATCCTAAAACCAACCTTAATCCTAACCCTAACCTAGGTCAAAGCCTAGCCCTAAGTCTAAACCTTAAAAGAGGTGTAACCCTAAGCCTAGGTCTAATTCTGTATACTCCTAAGCATAAACTGAACCCTAACCCAAGGCTCACCCTAAACCAAGCTCTAACCCTAACCATATGTCTACCTTAAGGCTAAGCCTAATCCTAACCCCAAATCTGATGTGAACATGCAGCTCCCCCTACAACTAACCTTAATCCTAACAGTCACCCTTTGCCTGAACCTAACAACTCTATCCATCACCTTCAATCCAAGCCTCCATATCACCGTTAATGTAATCCAATCCCTGAAACTAGACAGAGAGCTAAACTTATCCACAACCAAAACGGATGTAACACACAAGGAGCAAGCCTGACCCCAACTCTTTACCTAGCACACTTTCTAACCCTCACACAAATATTAACCTCAACCCATACCTTAACAGTCAAGTGTACCATAAGCCTAAATGAGACAATAGGTTCATTCATCCTTAAGCACTAAACCCTACTCTTACCTTCAACCTCACACTCACCCTACATTTGATCCACAACCTTACCATAACCCGAATCCTCAAGCAGCCTTAACTCTAACCTGAACTCTAACACTGTCTCTAAACATGCCCACATGCCTGTACCTATGCCCCTTTAAAGTGAACCCTAAACCAAAATCTTCTGTCCCACTATTTTGCAGCATTTTACAGAAGTACACTGGGAAAGATTTTTCTGCAAGGAAGAAACTGCAGGCGGGGTGGCTGAAATGAGAATATTATGCTGCACGAGCTCTTTGCCCTCAGATGTAGAAGTGTCATCAGTGGGCTTTATAGACAAACGGGACTTTAATAAGTGATCACCAACCACTGTGAATTCCCTTTGTTCTAGACTCCTGAAATAAAGAGTTGTCCTGAGTCACATAAACCTGCACCAAGTGGTCTTAATGTGGCGCTGGGACATGCCGGTATAAGAGAATTCCGAAGAAGGCTGAACGTCCACAATTGAATGGTCATTGCCAGAAATGAAGTGGCAGCCGGATCAGACTGGGAAACTTAAGCTTCCATTAGACAATGAAGATGTGAGAATCTAGTACGTCCAAAATTCATGGTTTCCTTAGATCCATGAAATTCCTTGTTGAATTTTAGTCAGAAAATGAAAACTCCGGAGCCTCTGTTCAGCAGGCCCGGGTGTAGCTCCCAGAGGCACACTGGTGCTCCTCTAGAATTTGGATAAAAATCGTTTTCACGGGAATAAGGAACCTTGATCAAGCCAGGTGGGTCTTGACAAAGGAAGTTGCTGATTGTGCTGGCTATATGACAAGCACCCAGCTGTGCCAGCCCATCACTTATTCAGCACAGGAATCTGCATAGATTGATCCAAGACAAAGGAAAACTCAGGGAGGCAGCACCCATGTTGGAAAGCATTTGTACTTCTAAGAGGAGGCCAATGATGTAAAACTACATAACCCTGGCAAATAGTTTTCATCATTGGCAGAATTTCACGGAGCAATATTGCTGGGAGAGAAAAGGCACCACCTAAGGGAAGCATGCTCAACAAAACTACCTAGGGCAGGAGACTGGTTGCCCTCAGGCACTAGGCGTGTCAGGCCTCAGCATTGTAAGGCGAGTTCACTGAAGTCCCTGCGTGAAGTTTTCTCAGCTGTGCTACATCTATGTCCCTAAAATTTACTCTGCCGTTTCTGATGATCCTGAGTTATGAACGGCCACCTTTCACCGTTCTCCTTACACTCGTGCGTCTCCATCGACCTTAAAAGAAAGGTTGGACACGCAACTGCTGGCAGGTAAATTCAGCAAACTTTGTCTTAACACAAAGAGTCTGCTCTGTGGTGACCCGTCTTCCACGGTAAAACATTTCCTAGCGAATAAGGAATCTTCCCATCGCAATGACAATATGAGAGAATTGCCACCGATGGATTTGCCGTTGTGCCTACAAATATCATCTTGAGGCCATACAGTAGTGAAGCACGGGAACCCAGGCGCTTCACCCTTTACTCTAGACCAGTGAAACACAGAGAAGCACTGTTGACCTGTGATACATGACATTGCTGGAAGCTTCAGTGCACAGAGGCTTGGGAACCTGGAAGGAGCTTCTTCCGTGTGAATAAAACGCAGGCTGACCTTCATAGCAGGTTCCAGATTCTCAGGAATTCCATGGGCTGTATTGCTCAGAGGTAGAACCCACTGCTTGGGGCACACTTGAACTGAAAAATCTTGCTGGACTCACGGCTTTCCCAAAGACCCAAGATTCTCAAAGAGCGAGCGTAAGTTTGACGGAAAAACAAACTGCCGGTGGCGCCATATTGCCTTGAAACCGGCAAGAAGCAAGATTTTCCTTAAACCATGAATCTCAGAAACATTGTGATCGTGAAGGAAAACCAGGGAGAGCAGATGTACTTCCAATAATCCAACACTTAAATGAAACCTCAAACCTTAATCCTATCCTAAAACCAACCTTAATCCTAACCCTAACCTAGGTCAAAGCCTAGCCCTAAGTCTAAACCTTAAAAGAGGTGTAACCCTAAGCCTAGGTCTAATTCTGTATACTCCTAAGCATAAACTGAACCCTAACCTAAGGCTCACCCTAAACCAAGCTCTAACCCTAACCATATGTCTACCTTAAGGCTAAGCCTAATCCTAACCCCAAATCTGATGTGAACATGCAGCTCCCCCTACAACTAACCTTAATCCTAACAGTCACCCTTTGCCTGAACCTAACAACTCTATCCATCACCTTCAATCCAAGCCTCCATATCACCGTTAATGTAATCCAATCCCTGAAACTAGACAGAGAGCTAAACTTATCCACAACCAAAACGGATGTAACACACAAGGAGCAAGCCTGACCCCAACTCTTTACCTAGCACACTTTCTAACCCTCACACAAATATTAACCTCAACCCATACCTTAACAGTCAAGTGTACCATAAGCCTAAATGAGACAATAGGTTCATTCATCCTTAAGCACTAAACCCTACTCTTACCTTCAACCTCACACTCACCCTACATTTGATCCACAACCTTACCATAACCCGAATCCTCAAGCAGCCTTAACTCTAACCTGAACTCTAACACTGTCTCTAAACATGCCCACATGCCTGTACCTATGCCCCTTTAAAGTGAACCCTAAACCAAAATCTTCTGTCCCACTATTTTGCAGCATTTTACAGAAGTACACTGGGAAAGATTTTTCTGCAAGGAAGAAACTGCAGGCGGGGTGGCTGAAATGAGAATATTATGCTGCACGAGCTCTTTGCCCTCAGATGTAGAAGTGTCATCAGTGGGCTTTATAGACAAACGGGACTTTAATAAGTGATCACCAACCACTGTGAATTCCCTTTGTTCTAGACTCCTGAAATAAAGAGTTGTCCTGAGTCACATAAACCTGCACCAAGTGGTCTTAATGTGGCGCTGGGACATGCCGGTATAAGAGAATTCCGAAGAAGGCTGAACGTCCACAATTGAATGGTCATTGCCAGAAATGAAGTGGCAGCCGGATCAGACTGGGAAACTTAAGCTTCCATTAGACAATGAAGATGTGAGAATCTAGTACGTCCAAAATTCATGGTTTCCTTAGATCCATGAAATTCCTTGTTGAATTTTAGTCAGAAAATGAAAACTCCGGAGCCTCTGTTCAGCAGGCCCGGGTGTAGCTCCCAGAGGCACACTGGTGCTCCTCTAGAATTTGGATAAAAATCGTTTTCACGGGAATAAGGAACCTTGATCAAGCCAGGTGGGTCTTGACAAAGGAAGTTGCTGATTGTGCTGGCTATATGACAAGCACCCAGCTGTGCCAGCCCATCACTTATTCAGCACAGGAATCTGCATAGATTGATCCAAGACAAAGGAAAACTCAGGGAGGCAGCACCCATGTTGGAAAGCATTTGTACTTCTAAGAGGAGGCCAATGATGTAAAACTACATAACCCTGGCAAATAGTTTTCATCATTGGCAGAATTTCACGGAGCAATATTGCTGGGAGAGAAAAGGCACCACCTAAGGGAAGCATGCTCAACAAAACTACCTAGGGCAGGAGACTGGTTGCCCTCAGGCACTAGGCGTGTCAGGCCTCAGCATTGTAAGGCGAGTTCACTGAAGTCCCTGCGTGAAGTTTTCTCAGCTGTGCTACATCTATGTCCCTAAAATTTACTCTGCCGTTTCTGATGATCCTGAGTTATGAACGGCCACCTTTCACCGTTCTCCTTACACTCGTGCGTCTCCATCGACCTTAAAAGAAAGGTTGGACACGCAACTGCTGGCAGGTAAATTCAGCAAACTTTGTCTTAACACAAAGAGTCTGCTCTGTGGTGACCCGTCTTCCACGGTAAAACATTTCCTAGCGAATAAGGAATCTTCCCATCGCAATGACAATATGAGAGAATTGCCACCGATGGATTTGCCGTTGTGCCTACAAATATCATCTTGAGGCCATACAGTAGTGAAGCACGGGAACCCAGGCGCTTCACCCTTTACTCTAGACCAGTGAAACACAGAGAAGCACTGTTGACCTGTGATACATGACATTGCTGGAAGCTTCAGTGCACAGAGGCTTGGGAACCTGGAAGGAGCTTCTTCCGTGTGAATAAAACGCAGGCTGACCTTCATAGCAGGTTCCAGATTCTCAGGAATTCCATGGGCTGTATTGCTCAGAGGTAGAACCCACTGCTTGGGGCACACTTGAACTGAAAAATCTTGCTGGACTCACGGCTTTCCCAAAGACCCAAGATTCTCAAAGAGCGAGCGTAAGTTTGACGGAAAAACAAACTGCCGGTGGCGCCATATTGCCTTGAAACCGGCAAGAAGCAAGATTTTCCTTAAACCATGAATCTCAGAAACATTGTGATCGTGAAGGAAAACCAGGGAGAGCAGATGTACTTCCAATAATCCAACACTTAAATGAAACCTCAAACCTTAATCCTATCCTAAAACCAACCTTAATCCTAACCCTAACCTAGGTCAAAGCCTAGCCCTAAGTCTAAACCTTAAAAGAGGTGTAACCCTAAGCCTAGGTCTAATTCTGTATACTCCTAAGCATAAACTGAACCCTAACCCAAGGCTCACCCTAAACCAAGCTCTAACCCTAACCATATGTCTACCTTAAGGCTAAGCCTAATCCTAACCCCAAATCTGATGTGAACATGCAGCTCCCCCTACAACTAACCTTAATCCTAACAGTCACCCTTTGCCTGAACCTAACAACTCTATCCATCACCTTCAATCCAAGCCTCCATATCACCGTTAATGTAATCCAATCCCTGAAACTAGACAGAGAGCTAAACTTATCCACAACCAAAACGGATGTAACACACAAGGAGCAAGCCTGACCCCAACTCTTTACCTAGCACACTTTCTAACCCTCACACAAATATTAACCTCAACCCATACCTTAACAGTCAAGTGTACCATAAGCCTAAATGAGACAATAGGTTCATTCATCCTTAAGCACTAAACCCTACTCTTACCTTCAACCTCACACTCACCCTACATTTGATCCACAACCTTACCATAACCCGAATCCTCAAGCAGCCTTAACTCTAACCTGAACTCTAACACTGTCTCTAAACATGCCCACATGCCTGTACCTATGCCCCTTTAAAGTGAACCCTAAACCAAAATCTTCTGTCCCACTATTTTGCAGCATTTTACAGAAGTACACTGGGAAAGATTTTTCTGCAAGGAAGAAACTGCAGGCGGGGTGGCTGAAATGAGAATATTATGCTGCACGAGCTCTTTGCCCTCAGATGTAGAAGTGTCATCAGTGGGCTTTATAGACAAACGGGACTTTAATAAGTGATCACCAACCACTGTGAATTCCCTTTGTTCTAGACTCCTGAAATAAAGAGTTGTCCTGAGTCACATAAACCTGCACCAAGTGGTCTTAATGTGGCGCTGGGACATGCCGGTATAAGAGAATTCCGAAGAAGGCTGAACGTCCACAATTGAATGGTCATTGCCAGAAATGAAGTGGCAGCCGGATCAGACTGGGAAACTTAAGCTTCCATTAGACAATGAAGATGTGAGAATCTAGTACGTCCAAAATTCATGGTTTCCTTAGATCCATGAAATTCCTTGTTGAATTTTAGTCAGAAAATGAAAACTCCGGAGCCTCTGTTCAGCAGGCCCGGGTGTAGCTCCCAGAGGCACACTGGTGCTCCTCTAGAATTTGGATAAAAATCGTTTTCACGGGAATAAGGAACCTTGATCAAGCCAGGTGGGTCTTGACAAAGGAAGTTGCTGATTGTGCTGGCTATATGACAAGCACCCAGCTGTGCCAGCCCATCACTTATTCAGCACAGGAATCTGCATAGATTGATCCAAGACAAAGGAAAACTCAGGGAGGCAGCACCCGTGTTGGAAAGCATTTGTACTTCTAAGAGGAGGCCAATGATGTAAAACTACATAACCCTGGCAAATAGTTTTCATCATTGGCAGAATTTCACGGAGCAATATTGCTGGGAGAGAAAAGGCACCACCTAAGGGAAGCATGCTCAACAAAACTACCTAGGGCAGGAGACTGGTTGCCCTCAGGCACTAGGCGTGTCAGGCCTCAGCATTGTAAGGCGAGTTCACTGAAGTCCCTGCGTGAAGTTTTCTCAGCTGTGCTACATCTATGTCCCTAAAATTTACTCTGCCGTTTCTGATGATCCTGAGTTATGAACGGCCACCTTTCACCGTTCTCCTTACACTCGTGCGTCTCCATCGACCTTAAAAGAAAGGTTGGACACGCAACTGCTGGCAGGTAAATTCAGCAAACTTTGTCTTAACACAAAGAGTCTGCTCTGTGGTGACCCGTCTTCCACGGTAAAACATTTCCTAGCGAATAAGGAATCTTCCCATCGCAATGACAATATGAGAGAATTGCCACCGATGGATTTGCCGTTGTGCCTACAAATATCATCTTGAGGCCATACAGTAGTGAAGCACGGGAACCCAGGCGCTTCACCCTTTACTCTAGACCAGTGAAACACAGAGAAGCACTGTTGACCTGTGATACATGACATTGCTGGAAGCTTCAGTGCACAGAGGCTTGGGAACCTGGAAGGAGCTTCTTCCGTGTGAATAAAACGCAGGCTGACCTTCATAGCAGGTTCCAGATTCTCAGGAATTCCATGGGCTGTATTGCTCAGAGGTAGAACCCACTGCTTGGGGCACACTTGAACTGAAAAATCTTGCTGGACTCACGGCTTTCCCAAAGACCCAAGATTCTCAAAGAGCGAGCGTAAGTTTGACGGAAAAACAAACTGCCGGTGGCGCCATATTGCCTTGAAACCGGCAAGAAGCAAGATTTTCCTTAAACCATGAATCTCAGAAACATTGTGATCGTGAAGGAAAACCAGGGAGAGCAGATGTACTTCCAATAATCCAACACTTAAATGAAACCTCAAACCTTAATCCTATCCTAAAACCAACCTTAATCCTAACCCTAACCTAGGTCAAAGCCTAGCCCTAAGTCTAAACCTTAAAAGAGGTGTAACCCTAAGCCTAGGTCTAATTCTGTATACTCCTAAGCATAAACTGAACCCTAACCTAAGGCTCACCCTAAACCAAGCTCTAACCCTAACCATATGTCTACCTTAAGGCTAAGCCTAATCCTAACCCCAAATCTGATGTGAACATGCAGCTCCCCCTACAACTAACCTTAATCCTAACAGTCACCCTTTGCCTGAACCTAACAACTCTATCCATCACCTTCAATCCAAGCCTCCATATCACCGTTAATGTAATCCAATCCCTGAAACTAGACAGAGAGCTAAACTTATCCACAACCAAAACGGATGTAACACACAAGGAGCAAGCCTGACCCCAACTCTTTACCTAGCACACTTTCTAACCCTCACACAAATATTAACCTCAACCCATACCTTAACAGTCAAGTGTACCATAAGCCTAAATGAGACAATAGGTTCATTCATCCTTAAGCACTAAACCCTACTCTTACCTTCAACCTCACACTCACCCTACATTTGATCCACAACCTTACCATAACCCGAATCCTCAAGCAGCCTTAACTCTAACCTGAACTCTAACACTGTCTCTAAACATGCCCACATGCCTGTACCTATGCCCCTTTAAAGTGAACCCTAAACCAAAATCTTCTGTCCCACTATTTTGCAGCATTTTACAGAAGTACACTGGGAAAGATTTTTCTGCAAGGAAGAAACTGCAGGCGGGGTGGCTGAAATGAGAATATTATGCTGCACGAGCTCTTTGCCCTCAGATGTAGAAGTGTCATCAGTGGGCTTTATAGACAAACGGGACTTTAATAAGTGATCACCAACCACTGTGAATTCCCTTTGTTCTAGACTCCTGAAATAAAGAGTTGTCCTGAGTCACATAAACCTGCACCAAGTGGTCTTAATGTGGCGCTGGGACATGCCGGTATAAGAGAATTCCGAAGAAGGCTGAACGTCCACAATTGAATGGTCATTGCCAGAAATGAAGTGGCAGCCGGATCAGACTGGGAAACTTAAGCTTCCATTAGACAATGAAGATGTGAGAATCTAGTACGTCCAAAATTCATGGTTTCCTTAGATCCATGAAATTCCTTGTTGAATTTTAGTCAGAAAATGAAAACTCCGGAGCCTCTGTTCAGCAGGCCCGGGTGTAGCTCCCAGAGGCACACTGGTGCTCCTCTAGAATTTGGATAAAAATCGTTTTCACGGGAATAAGGAACCTTGATCAAGCCAGGTGGGTCTTGACAAAGGAAGTTGCTGATTGTGCTGGCTATATGACAAGCACCCAGCTGTGCCAGCCCATCACTTATTCAGCACAGGAATCTGCATAGATTGATCCAAGACAAAGGAAAACTCAGGGAGGCAGCACCCGTGTTGGAAAGCATTTGTACTTCTAAGAGGAGGCCAATGATGTAAAACTACATAACCCTGGCAAATAGTTTTCATCATTGGCAGAATTTCACGGAGCAATATTGCTGGGAGAGAAAAGGCACCACCTAAGGGAAGCATGCTCAACAAAACTACCTAGGGCAGGAGACTGGTTGCCCTCAGGCACTAGGCGTGTCAGGCCTCAGCATTGTAAGGCGAGTTCACTGAAGTCCCTGCGTGAAGTTTTCTCAGCTGTGCTACATCTATGTCCCTAAAATTTACTCTGCCGTTTCTGATGATCCTGAGTTATGAACGGCCACCTTTCACCGTTCTCCTTACACTCGTGCGTCTCCATCGACCTTAAAAGAAAGGTTGGACACGCAACTGCTGGCAGGTAAATTCAGCAAACTTTGTCTTAACACAAAGAGTCTGCTCTGTGGTGACCCGTCTTCCACGGTAAAACATTTCCTAGCGAATAAGGAATCTTCCCATCGCAATGACAATATGAGAGAATTGCCACCGATGGATTTGCCGTTGTGCCTACAAATATCATCTTGAGGCCATACAGTAGTGAAGCACGGGAACCCAGGCGCTTCACCCTTTACTCTAGACCAGTGAAACACAGAGAAGCACTGTTGACCTGTGATACATGACATTGCTGGAAGCTTCAGTGCACAGAGGCTTGGGAACCTGGAAGGAGCTTCTTCCGTGTGAATAAAACGCAGGCTGACCTTCATAGCAGGTTCCAGATTCTCAGGAATTCCATGGGCTGTATTGCTCAGAGGTAGAACCCACTGCTTGGGGCACACTTGAACTGAAAAATCTTGCTGGACTCACGGCTTTCCCAAAGACCCAAGATTCTCAAAGAGCGAGCGTAAGTTTGACGGAAAAACAAACTGCCGGTGGCGCCATATTGCCTTGAAACCGGCAAGAAGCAAGATTTTCCTTAAACCATGAATCTCAGAAACATTGTGATCGTGAAGGAAAACCAGGGAGAGCAGATGTACTTCCAATAATCCAACACTTAAATGAAACCTCAAACCTTAATCCTATCCTAAAACCAACCTTAATCCTAACCCTAACCTAGGTCAAAGCCTAGCCCTAAGTCTAAACCTTAAAAGAGGTGTAACCCTAAGCCTAGGTCTAATTCTGTATACTCCTAAGCTTAAACTGAACCCTAACCTAAGGCTCACCCTAAACCAAGCTCTAACCCTAACCATATGTCTACCTTAAGGCTAAGCCTAATCCTAACCCCAAATCTGATGTGAACATGCAGCTCCCCCTACAACTAACCTTAATCCTAACAGTCACCCTTTGCCTGAACCTAACAACTCTATCCATCACCTTCAATCCAAGCCTCCATATCACCGTTAATGTAATCCAATCCCTGAAACTAGACAGAGAGCTAAACTTATCCACAACCAAAACGGATGTAACACACAAGGAGCAAGCCTGACCCCAACTCTTTACCTAGCACACTTTCTAACCCTCACACAAATATTAACCTCAACCCATACCTTAACAGTCAAGTGTACCATAAGCCTAAATGAGACAATAGGTTCATTCATCCTTAAGCACTAAACCCTACTCTTACCTTCAACCTCACACTCACCCTACATTTGATCCACAACCTTACCATAACCCGAATCCTCAAGCAGCCTTAACTCTAACCTGAACTCTAACACTGTCTCTAAACATGCCCACATGCCTGTACCTATGCCCCTTTAAAGTGAACCCTAAACCAAAATCTTCTGTCCCACTATTTTGCAGCATTTTACAGAAGTACACTGGGAAAGATTTTTCTGCAAGGAAGAAACTGCAGGCGGGGTGGCTGAAATGAGAATATTATGCTGCACGAGCTCTTTGCCCTCAGATGTAGAAGTGTCATCAGTGGGCTTTATAGACAAACGGGACTTTAATAAGTGATCACCAACCACTGTGAATTCCCTTTGTTCTAGACTCCTGAAATAAAGAGTTGTCCTGAGTCACATAAACCTGCACCAAGTGGTCTTAATGTGGCGCTGGGACATGCCGGTATAAGAGAATTCCGAAGAAGGCTGAACGTCCACAATTGAATGGTCATTGCCAGAAATGAAGTGGCAGCCGGATCAGACTGGGAAACTTAAGCTTCCATTAGACAATGAAGATGTGAGAATCTAGTACGTCCAAAATTCATGGTTTCCTTAGATCCATGAAATTCCTTGTTGAATTTTAGTCAGAAAATGAAAACTCCGGAGCCTCTGTTCAGCAGGCCCGGGTGTAGCTCCCAGAGGCACACTGGTGCTCCTCTAGAATTTGGATAAAAATCGTTTTCACGGGAATAAGGAACCTTGATCAAGCCAGGTGGGTCTTGACAAAGGAAGTTGCTGATTGTGCTGGCTATATGACAAGCACCCAGCTGTGCCAGCCCATCACTTATTCAGCACAGGAATCTGCATAGATTGATCCAAGACAAAGGAAAACTCAGGGAGGCAGCACCCGTGTTGGAAAGCATTTGTACTTCTAAGAGGAGGCCAATGATGTAAAACTACATAACCCTGGCAAATAGTTTTCATCATTGGCAGAATTTCACGGAGCAATATTGCTGGGAGAGAAAAGGCACCACCTAAGGGAAGCATGCTCAACAAAACTACCTAGGGCAGGAGACTGGTTGCCCTCAGGCACTAGGCGTGTCAGGCCTCAGCATTGTAAGGCGAGTTCACTGAAGTCCCTGCGTGAAGTTTTCTCAGCTGTGCTACATCTATGTCCCTAAAATTTACTCTGCCGTTTCTGATGATCCTGAGTTATGAACGGCCACCTTTCACCGTTCTCCTTACACTCGTGCGTCTCCATCGACCTTAAAAGAAAGGTTGGACACGCAACTGCTGGCAGGTAAATTCAGCAAACTTTGTCTTAACACAAAGAGTCTGCTCTGTGGTGACCCGTCTTCCACGGTAAAACATTTCCTAGCGAATAAGGAATCTTCCCATCGCAATGACAATATGAGAGAATTGCCACCGATGGATTTGCCGTTGTGCCTACAAATATCATCTTGAGGCCATACAGTAGTGAAGCACGGGAACCCAGGCGCTTCACCCTTTACTCTAGACCAGTGAAACACAGAGAAGCACTGTTGACCTGTGATACATGACATTGCTGGAAGCTTCAGTGCACAGAGGCTTGGGAACCTGGAAGGAGCTTCTTCCGTGTGAATAAAACGCAGGCTGACCTTCATAGCAGGTTCCAGATTCTCAGGAATTCCATGGGCTGTATTGCTCAGAGGTAGAACCCACTGCTTGGGGCACACTTGAACTGAAAAATCTTGCTGGACTCACGGCTTTCCCAAAGACCCAAGATTCTCAAAGAGCGAGCGTAAGTTTGACGGAAAAACAAACTGCCGGTGGCGCCATATTGCCTTGAAACCGGCAAGAAGCAAGATTTTCCTTAAACCATGAATCTCAGAAACATTGTGATCGTGAAGGAAAACCAGGGAGAGCAGATGTACTTCCAATAATCCAACACTTAAATGAAACCTCAAACCTTAATCCTATCCTAAAACCAACCTTAATCCTAACCCTAACCTAGGTCAAAGCCTAGCCCTAAGTCTAAACCTTAAAAGAGGTGTAACCCTAAGCCTAGGTCTAATTCTGTATACTCCTAAGCTTAAACTGAACCCTAACCTAAGGCTCACCCTAAACCAAGCTCTAACCCTAACCATATGTCTACCTTAAGGCTAAGCCTAATCCTAACCCCAAATCTGATGTGAACATGCAGCTCCCCCTACAACTAACCTTAATCCTAACAGTCACCCTTTGCCTGAACCTAACAACTCTATCCATCACCTTCAATCCAAGCCTCCATATCACCGTTAATGTAATCCAATCCCTGAAACTAGACAGAGAGCTAAACTTATCCACAACCAAAACGGATGTAACACACAAGGAGCAAGCCTGACCCCAACTCTTTACCTAGCACACTTTCTAACCCTCACACAAATATTAACCTCAACCCATACCTTAACAGTCAAGTGTACCATAAGCCTAAATGAGACAATAGGTTCATTCATCCTTAAGCACTAAACCCTACTCTTACCTTCAACCTCACACTCACCCTACATTTGATCCACAACCTTACCATAACCCGAATCCTCAAGCAGCCTTAACTCTAACCTGAACTCTAACACTGTCTCTAAACATGCCCACATGCCTGTACCTATGCCCCTTTAAAGTGAACCCTAAACCAAAATCTTCTGTCCCACTATTTTGCAGCATTTTACAGAAGTACACTGGGAAAGATTTTTCTGCAAGGAAGAAACTGCAGGCGGGGTGGCTGAAATGAGAATATTATGCTGCACGAGCTCTTTGCCCTCAGATGTAGAAGTGTCATCAGTGGGCTTTATAGACAAACGGGACTTTAATAAGTGATCACCAACCACTGTGAATTCCCTTTGTTCTAGACTCCTGAAATAAAGAGTTGTCCTGAGTCACATAAACCTGCACCAAGTGGTCTTAATGTGGCGCTGGGACATGCCGGTATAAGAGAATTCCGAAGAAGGCTGAACGTCCACAATTGAATGGTCATTGCCAGAAATGAAGTGGCAGCCGGATCAGACTGGGAAACTTAAGCTTCCATTAGACAATGAAGATGTGAGAATCTAGTACGTCCAAAATTCATGGTTTCCTTAGATCCATGAAATTCCTTGTTGAATTTTAGTCAGAAAATGAAAACTCCGGAGCCTCTGTTCAGCAGGCCCGGGTGTAGCTCCCAGAGGCACACTGGTGCTCCTCTAGAATTTGGATAAAAATCGTTTTCACGGGAATAAGGAACCTTGATCAAGCCAGGTGGGTCTTGACAAAGGAAGTTGCTGATTGTGCTGGCTATATGACAAGCACCCAGCTGTGCCAGCCCATCACTTATTCAGCACAGGAATCTGCATAGATTGATCCAAGACAAAGGAAAACTCAGGGAGGCAGCACCCGTGTTGGAAAGCATTTGTACTTCTAAGAGGAGGCCAATGATGTAAAACTACATAACCCTGGCAAATAGTTTTCATCATTGGCAGAATTTCACGGAGCAATATTGCTGGGAGAGAAAAGGCACCACCTAAGGGAAGCATGCTCAACAAAACTACCTAGGGCAGGAGACTGGTTGCCCTCAGGCACTAGGCGTGTCAGGCCTCAGCATTGTAAGGCGAGTTCACTGAAGTCCCTGCGTGAAGTTTTCTCAGCTGTGCTACATCTATGTCCCTAAAATTTACTCTGCCGTTTCTGATGATCCTGAGTTATGAACGGCCACCTTTCACCGTTCTCCTTACACTCGTGCGTCTCCATCGACCTTAAAAGAAAGGTTGGACACGCAACTGCTGGCAGGTAAATTCAGCAAACTTTGTCTTAACACAAAGAGTCTGCTCTGTGGTGACCCGTCTTCCACGGTAAAACATTTCCTAGCGAATAAGGAATCTTCCCATCGCAATGACAATATGAGAGAATTGCCACCGATGGATTTGCCGTTGTGCCTACAAATATCATCTTGAGGCCATACAGTAGTGAAGCACGGGAACCCAGGCGCTTCACCCTTTACTCTAGACCAGTGAAACACAGAGAAGCACTGTTGACCTGTGATACATGACATTGCTGGAAGCTTCAGTGCACAGAGGCTTGGGAACCTGGAAGGAGCTTCTTCCGTGTGAATAAAACGCAGGCTGACCTTCATAGCAGGTTCCAGATTCTCAGGAATTCCATGGGCTGTATTGCTCAGAGGTAGAACCCACTGCTTGGGGCACACTTGAACTGAAAAATCTTGCTGGACTCACGGCTTTCCCAAAGACCCAAGATTCTCAAAGAGCGAGCGTAAGTTTGACGGAAAAACAAACTGCCGGTGGCGCCATATTGCCTTGAAACCGGCAAGAAGCAAGATTTTCCTTAAACCATGAATCTCAGAAACATTGTGATCGTGAAGGAAAACCAGGGAGAGCAGATGTACTTCCAATAATCCAACACTTAAATGAAACCTCAAACCTTAATCCTATCCTAAAACCAACCTTAATCCTAACCCTAACCTAGGTCAAAGCCTAGCCCTAAGTCTAAACCTTAAAAGAGGTGTAACCCTAAGCCTAGGTCTAATTCTGTATACTCCTAAGCATAAACTGAACCCTAACCTAAGGCTCACCCTAAACCAAGCTCTAACCCTAACCATATGTCTACCTTAAGGCTAAGCCTAATCCTAACCCCAAATCTGATGTGAACATGCAGCTCCCCCTACAACTAACCTTAATCCTAACAGTCACCCTTTGCCTGAACCTAACAACTCTATCCATCACCTTCAATCCAAGCCTCCATATCACCGTTAATGTAATCCAATCCCTGAAACTAGACAGAGAGCTAAACTTATCCACAACCAAAACGGATGTAACACACAAGGAGCAAGCCTGACCCCAACTCTTTACCTAGCACACTTTCTAACCCTCACACAAATATTAACCTCAACCCATACCTTAACAGTCAAGTGTACCATAAGCCTAAATGAGACAATAGGTTCATTCATCCTTAAGCACTAAACCCTACTCTTACCTTCAACCTCACACTCACCCTACATTTGATCCACAACCTTACCATAACCCGAATCCTCAAGCAGCCTTAACTCTAACCTGAACTCTAACACTGTCTCTAAACATGCCCACATGCCTGTACCTATGCCCCTTTAAAGTGAACCCTAAACCAAAATCTTCTGTCCCACTATTTTGCAGCATTTTACAGAAGTACACTGGGAAAGATTTTTCTGCAAGGAAGAAACTGCAGGCGGGGTGGCTGAAATGAGAATATTATGCTGCACGAGCTCTTTGCCCTCAGATGTAGAAGTGTCATCAGTGGGCTTTATAGACAAACGGGACTTTAATAAGTGATCACCAACCACTGTGAATTCCCTTTGTTCTAGACTCCTGAAATAAAGAGTTGTCCTGAGTCACATAAACCTGCACCAAGTGGTCTTAATGTGGCGCTGGGACATGCCGGTATAAGAGAATTCCGAAGAAGGCTGAACGTCCACAATTGAATGGTCATTGCCAGAAATGAAGTGGCAGCCGGATCAGACTGGGAAACTTAAGCTTCCATTAGACAATGAAGATGTGAGAATCTAGTACGTCCAAAATTCATGGTTTCCTTAGATCCATGAAATTCCTTGTTGAATTTTAGTCAGAAAATGAAAACTCCGGAGCCTCTGTTCAGCAGGCCCGGGTGTAGCTCCCAGAGGCACACTGGTGCTCCTCTAGAATTTGGATAAAAATCGTTTTCACGGGAATAAGGAACCTTGATCAAGCCAGGTGGGTCTTGACAAAGGAAGTTGCTGATTGTGCTGGCTATATGACAAGCACCCAGCTGTGCCAGCCCATCACTTATTCAGCACAGGAATCTGCATAGACTGATCCAAGACAAAGGAAAACTCAGGGAGGCAGCACCCGTGTTGGAAAGCATTTGTACTTCTAAGAGGAGGCCAATGATGTAAAACTACATAACCCTGGCAAATAGTTTTCATCATTGGCAGAATTTCACGGAGCAATATTGCTGGGAGAGAAAAGGCACCACCTAAGGGAAGCATGCTCAACAAAACTACCTAGGGCAGGAGACTGGTTGCCCTCAGGCACTAGGCGTGTCAGGCCTCAGCATTGTAAGGCGAGTTCACTGAAGTCCCTGCGTGAAGTTTTCTCAGCTGTGCTACATCTATGTCCCTAAAATTTACTCTGCCGTTTCTGATGATCCTGAGTTATGAACGGCCACCTTTCACCGTTCTCCTTACACTCGTGCGTCTCCATCGACCTTAAAAGAAAGGTTGGACACGCAACTGCTGGCAGGTAAATTCAGCAAACTTTGTCTTAACACAAAGAGTCTGCTCTGTGGTGACCCGTCTTCCACGGTAAAACATTTCCTAGCGAATAAGAAATCTTCCCATCGCAATGACAATATGAGAGAATTGCCACCGATGGATTTGCCGTTGTGCCTACAAATATCATCTTGAGGCCATACAGTAGTGAAGCACGGGAACCCAGGCGCTTCACCCTTTACTCTAGACCAGTGAAACACAGAGAAGCACTGTTGACCTGTGATACATGACATTGCTGGAAGCTTCAGTGCACAGAGGCTTGGGAACCTGGAAGGAGCTTCTTCCGTGTGAATAAAACGCAGGCTGACCTTCATAGCAGGTTCCAGATTCTCAGGAATTCCATGGGCTGTATTGCTCAGAGGTAGAACCCACTGCTTGGGGCACACTTGAACTGAAAAATCTTGCTGGACTCACGGCTTTCCCAAAGACCCAAGATTCTCAAAGAGCGAGCGTAAGTTTGACGGAAAAACAAACTGCCGGTGGCGCCATATTGCCTTGAAACCGGCAAGAAGCAAGATTTTCCTTAAACCATGAATCTCAGAAACATTGTGATCGTGAAGGAAAACCAGGGAGAGCAGATGTACTTCCAATAATCCAACACTTAAATGAAACCTCAAACCTTAATCCTATCCTAAAACCAACCTTAATCCTAACCCTAACCTAGGTCAAAGCCTAGCCCTAAGTCTAAACCTTAAAAGAGGTGTAACCCTAAGCCTAGGTCTAATTCTGTATACTCCTAAGCATAAACTGAACCCTAACCTAAGGCTCACCCTAAACCAAGCTCTAACCCTAACCATATGTCTACCTTAAGGCTAAGCCTAATCCTAACCCCAAATCTGATGTGAACATGCAGCTCCCCCTACAACTAACCTTAATCCTAACAGTCACCCTTTGCCTGAACCTAACAACTCTATCCATCACCTTCAATCCAAGCCTCCATATCACCGTTAATGTAATCCAATCCCTGAAACTAGACAGAGAGCTAAACTTATCCACAACCAAAACGGATGTAACACACAAGGAGCAAGCCTGACCCCAACTCTTTACCTAGCACACTTTCTAACCCTCACACAAATATTAACCTCAACCCATACCTTAACAGTCAAGTGTACCATAAGCCTAAATGAGACAATAGGTTCATTCATCCTTAAGCACTAAACCCTACTCTTACCTTCAACCTCACACTCACCCTACATTTGATCCACAACCTTACCATAACCCGAATCCTCAAGCAGCCTTAACTCTAACCTGAACTCTAACACTGTCTCTAAACATGCCCACATGCCTGTACCTATGCCCCTTTAAAGTGAACCCTAAACCAAAATCTTCTGTCCCACTATTTTGCAGCATTTTACAGAAGTACACTGGGAAAGATTTTTCTGCAAGGAAGAAACTGCAGGCGGGGTGGCTGAAATGAGAATATTATGCTGCACGAGCTCTTTGCCCTCAGATGTAGAAGTGTCATCAGTGGGCTTTATAGACAAACGGGACTTTAATAAGTGATCACCAACCACTGTGAATTCCCTTTGTTCTAGACTCCTGAAATAAAGAGTTGTCCTGAGTCACATAAACCTGCACCAAGTGGTCTTAATGTGGCGCTGGGACATGCCGGTATAAGAGAATTCCGAAGAAGGCTGAACGTCCACAATTGAATGGTCATTGCCAGAAATGAAGTGGCAGCCGGATCAGACTGGGAAACTTAAGCTTCCATTAGACAATGAAGATGTGAGAATCTAGTACGTCCAAAATTCATGGTTTCCTTAGATCCATGAAATTCCTTGTTGAATTTTAGTCAGAAAATGAAAACTCCGGAGCCTCTGTTCAGCAGGCCCGGGTGTAGCTCCCAGAGGCACACTGGTGCTCCTCTAGAATTTGGATAAAAATCGTTTTCACGGGAATAAGGAACCTTGATCAAGCCAGGTGGGTCTTGACAAAGGAAGTTGCTGATTGTGCTGGCTATATGACAAGCACCCAGCTGTGCCAGCCCATCACTTATTCAGCACAGGAATCTGCATAGACTGATCCAAGACAAAGGAAAACTCAGGGAGGCAGCACCCGTGTTGGAAAGCATTTGTACTTCTAAGAGGAGGCCAATGATGTAAAACTACATAACCCTGGCAAATAGTTTTCATCATTGGCAGAATTTCACGGAGCAATATTGCTGGGAGAGAAAAGGCACCACCTAAGGGAAGCATGCTCAACAAAACTACCTAGGGCAGGAGACTGGTTGCCCTCAGGCACTAGGCGTGTCAGGCCTCAGCATTGTAAGGCGAGTTCACTGAAGTCCCTGCGTGAAGTTTTCTCAGCTGTGCTACATCTATGTCCCTAAAATTTACTCTGCCGTTTCTGATGATCCTGAGTTATGAACGGCCACCTTTCACCGTTCTCCTTACACTCGTGCGTCTCCATCGACCTTAAAAGAAAGGTTGGACACGCAACTGCTGGCAGGTAAATTCAGCAAACTTTGTCTTAACACAAAGAGTCTGCTCTGTGGTGACCCGTCTTCCACGGTAAAACATTTCCTAGCGAATAAGAAATCTTCCCATCGCAATGACAATATGAGAGAATTGCCACCGATGGATTTGCCGTTGTGCCTACAAATATCATCTTGAGGCCATACAGTAGTGAAGCACGGGAACCCAGGCGCTTCACCCTTTACTCTAGACCAGTGAAACACAGAGAAGCACTGTTGACCTGTGATACATGACATTGCTGGAAGCTTCAGTGCACAGAGGCTTGGGAACCTGGAAGGAGCTTCTTCCGTGTGAATAAAACGCAGGCTGACCTTCATAGCAGGTTCCAGATTCTCAGGAATTCCATGGGCTGTATTGCTCAGAGGTAGAACCCACTGCTTGGGGCACACTTGAACTGAAAAATCTTGCTGGACTCACGGCTTTCCCAAAGACCCAAGATTCTCAAAGAGCGAGCGTAAGTTTGACGGAAAAACAAACTGCCGGTGGCGCCATATTGCCTTGAAACCGGCAAGAAGCAAGATTTTCCTTAAACCATGAATCTCAGAAACATTGTGATCGTGAAGGAAAACCAGGGAGAGCAGATGTACTTCCAATAATCCAACACTTAAATGAAACCTCAAACCTTAATCCTATCCTAAAACCAACCTTAATCCTAACCCTAACCTAGGTCAAAGCCTAGCCCTAAGTCTAAACCTTAAAAGAGGTGTAACCCTAAGCCTAGGTCTAATTCTGTATACTCCTAAGCATAAACTGAACCCTAACCTAAGGCTCACCCTAAACCAAGCTCTAACCCTAACCATATGTCTACCTTAAGGCTAAGCCTAATCCTAACCCCAAATCTGATGTGAACATGCAGCTCCCCCTACAACTAACCTTAATCCTAACAGTCACCCTTTGCCTGAACCTAACAACTCTATCCATCACCTTCAATCCAAGCCTCCATATCACCGTTAATGTAATCCAATCCCTGAAACTAGACAGAGAGCTAAACTTATCCACAACCAAAACGGATGTAACACACAAGGAGCAAGCCTGACCCCAACTCTTTACCTAGCACACTTTCTAACCCTCACACAAATATTAACCTCAACCCATACCTTAACAGTCAAGTGTACCATAAGCCTAAATGAGACAATAGGTTCATTCATCCTTAAGCACTAAACCCTACTCTTACCTTCAACCTCACACTCACCCTACATTTGATCCACAACCTTACCATAACCCGAATCCTCAAGCAGCCTTAACTCTAACCTGAACTCTAACACTGTCTCTAAACATGCCCACATGCCTGTACCTATGCCCCTTTAAAGTGAACCCTAAACCAAAATCTTCTGTCCCACTATTTTGCAGCATTTTACAGAAGTACACTGGGAAAGATTTTTCTGCAAGGAAGAAACTGCAGGCGGGGTGGCTGAAATGAGAATATTATGCTGCACGAGCTCTTTGCCCTCAGATGTAGAAGTGTCATCAGTGGGCTTTATAGACAAACGGGACTTTAATAAGTGATCACCAACCACTGTGAATTCCCTTTGTTCTAGACTCCTGAAATAAAGAGTTGTCCTGAGTCACATAAACCTGCACCAAGTGGTCTTAATGTGGCGCTGGGACATGCCGGTATAAGAGAATTCCGAAGAAGGCTGAACGTCCACAATTGAATGGTCATTGCCAGAAATGAAGTGGCAGCCGGATCAGACTGGGAAACTTAAGCTTCCATTAGACAATGAAGATGTGAGAATCTAGTACGTCCAAAATTCATGGTTTCCTTAGATCCATGAAATTCCTTGTTGAATTTTAGTCAGAAAATGAAAACTCCGGAGCCTCTGTTCAGCAGGCCCGGGTGTAGCTCCCAGAGGCACACTGGTGCTCCTCTAGAATTTGGATAAAAATCGTTTTCACGGGAATAAGGAACCTTGATCAAGCCAGGTGGGTCTTGACAAAGGAAGTTGCTGATTGTGCTGGCTATATGACAAGCACCCAGCTGTGCCAGCCCATCACTTATTCAGCACAGGAATCTGCATAGACTGATCCAAGACAAAGGAAAACTCAGGGAGGCAGCACCCGTGTTGGAAAGCATTTGTACTTCTAAGAGGAGGCCAATGATGTAAAACTACATAACCCTGGCAAATAGTTTTCATCATTGGCAGAATTTCACGGAGCAATATTGCTGGGAGAGAAAAGGCACCACCTAAGGGAAGCATGCTCAACAAAACTACCTAGGGCAGGAGACTGGTTGCCCTCAGGCACTAGGCGTGTCAGGCCTCAGCATTGTAAGGCGAGTTCACTGAAGTCCCTGCGTGAAGTTTTCTCAGCTGTGCTACATCTATGTCCCTAAAATTTACTCTGCCGTTTCTGATGATCCTGAGTTATGAACGGCCACCTTTCACCGTTCTCCTTACACTCGTGCGTCTCCATCGACCTTAAAAGAAAGGTTGGACACGCAACTGCTGGCAGGTAAATTCAGCAAACTTTGTCTTAACACAAAGAGTCTGCTCTGTGGTGACCCGTCTTCCACGGTAAAACATTTCCTAGCGAATAAGAAATCTTCCCATCGCAATGACAATATGAGAGAATTGCCACCGATGGATTTGCCGTTGTGCCTACAAATATCATCTTGAGGCCATACAGTAGTGAAGCACGGGAACCCAGGCGCTTCACCCTTTACTCTAGACCAGTGAAACACAGAGAAGCACTGTTGACCTGTGATACATGACATTGCTGGAAGCTTCAGTGCACAGAGGCTTGGGAACCTGGAAGGAGCTTCTTCCGTGTGAATAAAACGCAGGCTGACCTTCATAGCAGGTTCCAGATTCTCAGGAATTCCATGGGCTGTATTGCTCAGAGGTAGAACCCACTGCTTGGGGCACACTTGAACTGAAAAATCTTGCTGGACTCACGGCTTTCCCAAAGACCCAAGATTCTCAAAGAGCGAGCGTAAGTTTGACGGAAAAACAAACTGCCGGTGGCGCCATATTGCCTTGAAACCGGCAAGAAGCAAGATTTTCCTTAAACCATGAATCTCAGAAACATTGTGATCGTGAAGGAAAACCAGGGAGAGCAGATGTACTTCCAATAATCCAACACTTAAATGAAACCTCAAACCTTAATCCTATCCTAAAACCAACCTTAATCCTAACCCTAACCTAGGTCAAAACCTAGCCCTAAGTCTAAACCTTAAAAGAGGTGTAACCCTAAGCCTAGGTCTAATTCTGTATACTCCTAAGCTTAAACTGAACCCTAACCTAAGGCTCACCCTAAACCAAGCTCTAACCCTAACCATATGTCTACCTTAAGGCTAAGCCTAATCCTAACCCCAAATCTGATGTGAACATGCAGCTCCCCCTACAACTAACCTTAATCCTAACAGTCACCCTTTGCCTGAACCTAACAACTCTATCCATCACCTTCAATCCAAGCCTCCATATCACCGTTAATGTAATCCAATCCCTGAAACTAGACAGAGAGCTAAACTTATCCACAACCAAAAAGGATGTAACACACAAGGAGCAAGCCTGACCCCAACTCTTTACCTAGCACACTTTCTAACCCTCACACAAATATTAACCTCAACCCATACCTTAACAGTCAAGTGTACCATAAGCCTAAATGAGACAATAGGTTCATTCATCCTTAAGCACTAAACCCTACTCTTACCTTCAACCTCACACTCACCCTACATTTGATCCACAACCTTACCATAACCCGAATCCTCAAGCAGCCTTAACTCTAACCTGAACTCTAACACTGTCTCTAAACATGCCCACATGCCTGTACCTATGCCCCTTTAAAGTGAACCCTAAAGCAAAATCTTCTGTCCCACTATTTTGCAGCATTTTACAGAAGTACACTGGGAAAGATTTTTCTGCAAGGAAGAAACTGCAGGCGGGGTGGCTGAAATGAGAATATTATGCTGCACGAGCTCTTTGCCCTCAGATGTAGAAGTGTCATCAGTGGGCTTTATAGACAAACGGGACTTTAATAAGTGATCACCAACCACTGTGAATTCCCTTTGTTCTAGACTCCTGAAATAAAGAGTTGTCCTGAGTCACATAAACCTGCACCAAGTGGTCTTAATGTGGCGCTGGGACATGCCGGTATAAGAGAATTCCGAAGAAGGCTGAACGTCCACAATTGAATGGTCATTGCCAGAAATGAAGTGGCAGCCGGATCAGACTGGGAAACTTAAGCTTCCATTAGACAATGAAGATGTGAGAATCTAGTACGTCCAAAATTCATGGTTTCCTTAGATCCATGAAATTCCTTGTTGAATTTTAGTCAGAAAATGAAAACTCCGGAGCCTCTGTTCAGCAGGCCCGGGTGTAGCTCCCAGAGGCACACTGGTGCTCCTCTAGAATTTGGATAAAAATCGTTTTCACGGGAATAAGGAACCTTGATCAAGCCAGGTGGGTCTTGACAAAGGAAGTTGCTGATTGTGCTGGCTATATGACAAGCACCCAGCTGTGCCAGCCCATCACTTATTCAGCACAGGAATCTGCATAGATTGATCCAAGACAAAGGAAAACTCAGGGAGGCAGCACCCGTGTTGGAAAGCATTTGTACTTCTAAGAGGAGGCCAATGATGTAAAACTACATAACCCTGGCAAATAGTTTTCATCATTGGCAGAATTTCACGGAGCAATATTGCTGGGAGAGAAAAGGCACCACCTAAGGGAAGCATGCTCAACAAAACTACCTAGGGCAGGAGACTGGTTGCCCTCAGGCACTAGGCGTGTCAGGCCTCAGCATTGTAAGGCGAGTTCACTGAAGTCCCTGCGTGAAGTTTTCTCAGCTGTGCTACATCTATGTCCCTAAAATTTACTCTGCCGTTTCTGATGATCCTGAGTTATGAACGGCCACCTTTCACCGTTCTCCTTACACTCGTGCGTCTCCATCGACCTTAAAAGAAAGGTTGGACACGCAACTGCTGGCAGGTAAATTCAGCAAACTTTGTCTTAACACAAAGAGTCTGCTCTGTGGTGACCCGTCTTCCACGGTAAAACATTTCCTAGCGAATAAGAAATCTTCCCATCGCAATGACAATATGAGAGAATTGCCACCGATGGATTTGCCGTTGTGCCTACAAATATCATCTTGAGGCCATACAGTAGTGAAGCACGGGAACCCAGGCGCTTCACCCTTTACTCTAGACCAGTGAAACACAGAGAAGCACTGTTGACCTGTGATACATGACATTGCTGGAAGCTTCAGTGCACAGAGGCTTGGGAACCTGGAAGGAGCTTCTTCCGTGTGAATAAAACGCAGGCTGACCTTCATAGCAGGTTCCAGATTCTCAGGAATTCCATGGGCTGTATTGCTCAGAGGTAGAACCCACTGCTTGGGGCACACTTGAACTGAAAAATCTTGCTGGACTCACGGCTTTCCCAAAGACCCAAGATTCTCAAAGAGCGAGCGTAAGTTTGACGGAAAAACAAACTGCCGGTGGCGCCATATTGCCTTGAAACCGGCAAGAAGCAAGATTTTCCTTAAACCATGAATCTCAGAAACATTGTGATCGTGAAGGAAAACCAGGGAGAGCAGATGTACTTCCAATAATCCAACACTTAAATGAAACCTCAAACCTTAATCCTATCCTAAAACCAACCTTAATCCTAACCCTAACCTAGGTCAAAACCTAGCCCTAAGTCTAAACCTTAAAAGAGGTGTAACCCTAAGCCTAGGTCTAATTCTGTATACTCCTAAGCTTAAACTGAACCCTAACCTAAGGCTCACCCTAAACCAAGCTCTAACCCTAACCATATGTCTACCTTAAGGCTAAGCCTAATCCTAACCCCAAATCTGATGTGAACATGCAGCTCCCCCTACAACTAACCTTAATCCTAACAGTCACCCTTTGCCTGAACCTAACAACTCTATCCATCACCTTCAATCCAAGCCTCCATATCACCGTTAATGTAATCCAATCCCTGAAACTAGACAGAGAGCTAAACTTATCCACAACCAAAACGGATGTAACACACAAGGAGCAAGCCTGACCCCAACTCTTTACCTAGCACACTTTCTAACCCTCACACAAATATTAACCTCAACCCATACCTTAACAGTCAAGTGTACCATAAGCCTAAATGAGACAATAGGTTCATTCATCCTTAAGCACTAAACCCTACTCTTACCTTCAACCTCACACTCACCCTACATTTGATCCACAACCTTACCATAACCCGAATCCTCAAGCAGCCTTAACTCTAACCTGAACTCTAACACTGTCTCTAAACATGCCCACATGCCTGTACCTATGCCCCTTTAAAGTGAACCCTAAAGCAAAATCTTCTGTCCCACTATTTTGCAGCATTTTACAGAAGTACACTGGGAAAGATTTTTCTGCAAGGAAGAAACTGCAGGCGGGGTGGCTGAAATGAGAATATTATGCTGCACGAGCTCTTTGCCCTCAGATGTAGAAGTGTCATCAGTGGGCTTTATAGACAAACGGGACTTTAATAAGTGATCACCAACCACTGTGAATTCCCTTTGTTCTAGACTCCTGAAATAAAGAGTTGTCCTGAGTCACATAAACCTGCACCAAGTGGTCTTAATGTGGCGCTGGGACATGCCGGTATAAGAGAATTCCGAAGAAGGCTGAACGTCCACAATTGAATGGTCATTGCCAGAAATGAAGTGGCAGCCGGATCAGACTGGGAAACTTAAGCTTCCATTAGACAATGAAGATGTGAGAATCTAGTACGTCCAAAATTCATGGTTTCCTTAGATCCATGAAATTCCTTGTTGAATTTTAGTCAGAAAATGAAAACTCCGGAGCCTCTGTTCAGCAGGCCCGGGTGTAGCTCCCAGAGGCACACTGGTGCTCCTCTAGAATTTGGATAAAAATCGTTTTCACGGGAATAAGGAACCTTGATCAAGCCAGGTGGGTCTTGACAAAGGAAATTGCTGATTGTGCTGGCTATATGACAAGCACCCAGCTGTGCCAGCCCATCACTTATTCAGCACAGGAATCTGCATAGATTGATCCAAGACAAAGGAAAATTCAGGGAGGCAGCACCCGTGTTGGAAAGCATTTGTACTTCTAAGAGGAGGCCAATGATGTAAAACTACATAACCCTGGCAAATAGTTTTCATCATTGGCAGAATTTCACGGAGCAATATTGCTGGGAGAGAAAAGGCACCACCTGAGGGAGGCACGCTCAACAAAACTACCTAGGGCAGGAGCCTGGTTGCCCCCAGGCACTAGGCGTGTCAGGCCTCAGCATTGTAAGGCGAGTTCACTGAAGTCCCTGCGTGAAGTTTTCTCAGCTGTGCTACATCTATGTCCCTAAAATTTACTCTGCCGTTTCTGATGATCCTGAGTTATGAACGGCCACCTTTCACCGTTCTCCTTACACTCGTGCGTCTCCATCGACCTTAAAAGAAAGGTTGGACACGCAACTGCTGGCAGGTAAATTCAGCAAACTTTGTCTTAACACAAAGAGTCTGCTCTGTGGTGACCCGTCTTCCACGGTAAAACATTTCCTAGCGAATAAGAAATCTTCCCATCGCAATGACAATATGAGAGAATTGCCACCGATGGATTTGCCGTTGTGCCTACAAATATCATCTTGAGGCCATACAGTAGTGAAGCACGGGAACCCAGGCGCTTCACCCTTTACTCTAGACCAGTGAAACACAGAGAAGCACTGTTGACCTGTGATACATGACATTGCTGGAAGCTTCAGTGCACAGAGGCTTGGGAACCTGGAAGGAGCTTCTTCCGTGTGAATAAAACGCAGGCTGACCTTCATAGCAGGTTCCAGATTCTCAGGAATTCCATGGCTGTATTGCTCAGAGGTAGAACCCACTGCTTGGGGCACACTTGAACTGAAAAATCTTGCTGGACTCACGGCTTTCCCAAAGACCCAAGATTCTCAAAGAGCGAGCGTAAGTTTGACGGAAAAACAAACTGCCGGTGGCGCCATATTGCCTTGAAACCGGCAAGAAGCAAGATTTTCCTTAAACCATGAATCTCAGAAACATTGTGATCGTGAAGGAAAACCAGGGAGAGCAGATGTACTTCCAATAATCCAACACTTAAATGAAACCTCAAACCTTAATCCTATCCTAAAACCAACCTTAATCCTAACCCTAACCTAGGTCAAAACCTAGCCCTAAGTCTAAACCTTAAAAGAGGTGTAACCCTAAGCCTAGGTCTAATTCTGTATACTCCTAAGCTTAAACTGAACCCTAACCTAAGGCTCACCCTAAACCAAGCTCTAACCCTAACCATATGTCTACCTTAAGGCTAAGCCTAATCCTAACCCCAAATCTGATGTGAACATGCAGCTCCCCCTACAACTAACCTTAATCCTAACAGTCACCCTTTGCCTGAACCTAACAACTCTATCCATCACCTTCAATCCAAGCCTCCATATCACCGTTAATGTAATCCAATCCCTGAAACTAGACAGAGAGCTAAACTTATCCACAACCAAAACGGATGTAACACACAAGGAGCAAGCCTGACCCCAACTCTTTACCTAGCACACTTTCTAACCCTCACACAAATATTAACCTCAACCCATACCTTAACAGTCAAGTGTACCATAAGCCTAAATGAGACAATAGGTTCATTCATCCTTAAGCACTAAACCCTACTCTTACCTTCAACCTCACACTCACCCTACATTTGATCCACAACCTTACCATAACCCGAATCCTCAAGCAGCCTTAACTCTAACCTGAACTCTAACACTGTCTCTAAACATGCCCACATGCCTGTACCTATTCCCCTTTAAAGTGAACCCTAAACCAAAATCTTCTGTCCCACTATTTTGCAGCATTTTACAGAAGTACACTGGGAAAGATTTTTCTGCAAGGAAGAAACTGCAGGCGGGGTGGCTGAAATGAGAATATTATGCTGCACGAGCTCTTTGCCCTCAGATGTAGAAGTGTCATCAGTGGGCTTTATAGACAAACGGGACTTTAATAAGTGATCACCAACCACTGTGAATTCCCTTTGTTCTAGACTCCTGAAATAAAGAGTTGTCCTGAGTCACATAAACCTGCACCAAGTGGTCTTAATGTGGCGCTGGGACATGCCGGTATAAGAGAATTCCGAAGAAGGCTGAACGTCCACAATTGAATGGTCATTGCCAGAAATGAAGTGGCAGCCGGATCAGACTGGGAAACTTAAGCTTCCATTAGACAATGAAGATGTGAGAATCTAGTACGTCCAAAATTCATGGTTTCCTTAGATCCATGAAATTCCTTGTTGAATTTTAGTCAGAAAATGAAAACTCCGGAGCCTCTGTTCAGCAGGCCCGGGTGTAGCTCCCAGAGGCACACTGGTGCTCCTCTAGAATTTGGATAAAAATCGTTTTCACGGGAATAAGGAACCTTGATCAAGCCAGGTGGGTCTTGACAAAGGAAATTGCTGATTGTGCTGGCTATATGACAAGCACCCAGCTGTGCCAGCCCATCACTTATTCAGCACAGGAATCTGCATAGATTGATCCAAGACAAAGGAAAACTCAGGGAGGCAGCACCCGTGTTGGAAAGCATTTGTACTTCTAAGAGGAGGCCAATGATGTAAAACTACATAACCCTGGCAAATAGTTTTCATCATTGGCAGAATTTCACGGAGCAATATTGCTGGGAGAGAAAAGGCACCACCTGAGGGAGGCACGCTCAACAAAACTACCTAGGGCAGGAGCCTGGTTGCCCCCAGGCACTAGGCGTGTCAGGCCTCAGCATTGTAAGGCGAGTTCACTGAAGTCCCTGCGTGAAGTTTTCTCAGCTGTGCTACATCTATGTCCCTAAAATTTACTCTGCCGTTTCTGATGATCCTGAGTTATGAACGGCCACCTTTCACCGTTCTCCTTACACTCGTGCGTCTCCATCGACCTTAAAAGAAAGGTTGGACACGCAACTGCTGGCAGGTAAATTCAGCAAACTTTGTCTTAACACAAAGAGTCTGCTCTGTGGTGACCCGTCTTCCACGGTAAAACATTTCCTAGCGAATAAGAAATCTTCCCATCGCAATGACAATATGAGAGAATTGCCACCGATGGATTTGTCGTTGTGCCTACAAATATCATCTTGAGGCCATACAGTAGTGAAGCACGGGAACCCAGGCGCTTCACCCTTTACTCTAGACCAGTGAAACACAGAGAAGCACTGTTGACCTGTGATACATGACATTGCTGGAAGCTTCAGTGCACAGAGGCTTGGGAACCTGGAAGGAGCTTCTTCCGTGTGAATAAAACGCAGGCTGACCTTCATAGCAGGTTCCAGATTCTCAGGAATTCCATGGGCTGTATTGCTCAGAGGTAGAACCCACTGCTTGGGGCACACTTGAACTGAAAAATCTTGCTGGACTCACGGCTTTCCCAAAGACCCAAGATTCTCAAAGAGCGAGCGTAAGTTTGACGGAAAAACAAACTGCCGGTGGCGCCATTTTGCCTTGAAACCGGCAAGAAGCAAGATTTTCCTTAAACCATGAATCTCAGAAACATTGTGATCGTGAAGGAAAACAAGGGAGAGCAGATGTACTTCCAATAATCCAACACTTAATTGAAACCTCAAACTTAAATCCTATCCTAAAACCAACCTTAATTCTAACCCTAACCTAGGTCAAAACCTAGCCCTAAGTCTAAACCTTAAAAGAGGTGTAACCCTAAGCCTAGGTCTAATTCTGTATACTCCTAAGCTTAAACTGAACCCTAACCTAAGGCTCACCCTAAACCAAGCTCTAACCCTAACCATATGTCTACCCTAAGGCTAAGCCTAATCCTAACCCCAAATCTGATGTGAACATGCAGCTCCCCCTACAACTAACCTTAATCCTAACAGTCACCCTTTGCCTGAACCTAACAACTCTATCCATCACCTTCAATCCAAGCCTCCATATCACCGTTAATGTAATCCAATCCCTGAAACTAGACAGAGAGCTAAACTTATCCACAACCAAAACGGATGTAACACACAAGCCGCAAGACTGACCCCAACTCTTAACCTAGCACACTTTCTAACCCTCACACAAATATTAACCTCAACCCATACCTTAACAGTCAAGTGTACCATAAGCCTAAATGAGACAATAGGTTCATTCATCCTTAAGCACTAAACCCTACTCTTACCTTCAACCTCACACTCACCCTACATTTGATCCACAACCTTACCATAACCCGAATCCTCAAGCAGCCTTAACTCTAACCTGAATTCTAACACTGTCTCTAAACATGCCCACATGCCTGTACCTATGCCCATTTAAATTTAACCCTAAACCAAAATCTTCTGTCCCACTATTTTGCAGCATTTTACAGAAGTACACTGGGAAAGATTTTTCTGCAAGGAAGAAACTGCAGGCGGGGTGGCTGAAATGAGAATATTATGCTGCACGAGCTCTTTGCCCTCAGATGTAGAAGTGTCATCAGTGGGCTTTATAGAGAAATGGGACTTTAATAAGTGATCATCAACCTCAGTGAATTCCCTTTGTTCTAGACGCCTGATATAAAGAGTTGTCCTGAGTCACATAAACCTGCACCGAGTGGTCTTAGTGTGGCGCTGGGACATGCCGGTATAAGAGAATCCCGAAGAAGGCTGAACGTCCACAATTGAATGGTCATTGCCAGAAATGAAGTGGCAGCCGGATCAGACTGGGAAACTTAAGCTTCCATTAGACAATGAAGATGTGAGAATCTAGTACGTCCAAAATTCATGGTTTCCTTAGATCCATGAAATTCCTTGTTGAATTTTAGTCAGAAAATGAAAACTCCGGAGCCTCTGTTCAGCAGGCCCGGGTGTAGCTCCCAGAGGCACACTGGTGCTCCTCTAGAATTTGGATAAAAATCGTTTTCACGGGAATAAGGAACCTTGATCAAGCCAGGTGGGTCTTGAAAAAACGAAATTGCTGCTTGTGCTGGCTATATGACAAGCACCCAGCTGTGCCAGCCCATCACTTATTCAGCACAGGAATCTGCATAGATTGATCCAAGACAAAGGAAAACTCAGGGAGGCAGCACCCATGTTGGAAAGCATTTGTACTTCTAAGAGGAGGCCAATGATGTAAAACTACATAAACCTGGCAAATAGTTTTCATCATTGGCAGAATTTCACGGAGCAATATTGCTGGGAGAGAAAAGGCACCACCTAAGGGAAGCATGCTCAACAAAACTACCTAGGGCAGGAACCTGGTTGCCCCCAGGCACTAGGCATGTCAGGCCTCAGCATTGTAAAGAGAGTTCACTGAAGTCCCTAAGTGAAGTTTTCTCCGCTGTCCTACCTCTACATTCCTAAAATTTACTCTGCGGTTTCTGATGATCCAGGGTTATGAACGGCCACATTTCACCGTTCTCCTTACACTCGTGCGTCTCCATCGACCTTAAAAGAAAGTTTGGACATGCAACTGCTGGCAGGTAAATTCAGCAAACTTTGTCTCAACACAAAAGAGTCTGCTCTGTGGTGACTTGTCTTCCATGGTAAAACATTTCCTAGCGAATAAGAAATCTTCCCATCGCAATGAAAATATGAGAGAATTGCCACCGATGGATTTGCCGCTGTGCCTACAAACATCATCTTGAGGCCATACAGTAGTGAAGCACGGGAACCCAGGCGCTTCACCCTTTAACCTAGACCAGTGAAACTCAGAGTAGCACTATTGACCTGTGAGACATGACATTGCTGGAAGCATCAGTGTACAGAGGCATGGGAACCTCGAAGGAGCTTCTTCCATGTGAATAAAACGCAGGCTGAACTTCATAGCAGGTTCCAGATTCTCAGGAATTCCACAGGCTGTATTGCTCAGAGGTAGAACCCACTGCTTGGGCACACTTGAACTGAAAAATCTTGCTGGACTCACGGCTTTCCCAAAGACCCAAGATTCTCAAAGAGCGAGCAAAAGGTTGACGGAAAAACAAACTGCCTGTGGCGCCTTTTTGCCTTGAAACCGGCAAGAAGCAAGATTTTCCTTAAACCATGAATCTCAGAAACATTGTGATCGTGAAGGAGAACCAGGGAGAGCAGATGTACTTCCAATAATCCAACACTTAAGTGAAACCTCAAACCTAAATCCTATCCTAAAACCAACCCTAATCCTCACCCTAACCTAGGTCAAAACCTAGTCCTACGTCTAAACCTAAAAAGAGGTGTAACCCTAAGCCTAGGTCTAATTCTGTATACTCCTAAGCTTAAACTGAACCCTAACCTAAGGCTCACCCTAAACCAAGCCCTAACCCTAACCTTATGTCTACCCTAAGGGTAAGCCTAAACCTAACCCCAAATCTGATGTAAACATTCAGCTCCCCCTACAACTAACCTTATTCCTAACATTCACCCTTTGCCTGAACCTAACAACTCTATCCATCACCTTCAATCCAAGCCTCCATATCACCGTTAATGTAATCCAATCCCTGAAACTAGACAGAGAGCTAAACTTATCCACAACCAAAACGGATGTAACACACAACCCGCAAGCCTGACCCCAACTCTTAACCTAGCACACTTTCTAACCCTCACACAAATATTAACCTCAACCCATACCTTAACAGTCAAGTTTACCATAAGCCTAAATGAGACAATAGGTTCATTCATCCTTAAGCACTAAACCCTACTCTTACCTTCAACCTCACACTCACCCTACATTTGATCCACAACCTTACCATAACCCGAATCCTCATGCAGCCTTAACTCTAACCTGAACTCTAACACTGTCTCTAAACATGCCCACATGCCTGTACCCATGCCCATTTAAATTTAACCCTAAACCAAAATCTTCTGTCCCACTATTTTGCAGCATTTTACAGAAGTACACTGGGAAAGATTTTTCTGCAAAGAAGAAACTGCAGGCGGGGTGGCTGAAATGAGAATATCATGCTGCATGAGATCTTTGCCCTCAGATGTAGAAGTGTCATCAGTGGGCTTTATAGAGAAACGGGACATTAATAAGTGGTCATCAACCTCTGTGAATTCCCTTTGTACTCGACGCCTGAAATAAAGAGTTGTCCTGAGTCACATAAACCTGCACCGAGTGGTCTTAGTGTGGCGCGGGAACATGCCGGTATAAGAGAATTCCGAGGAAGGCTGAACGTCCACAATTGAATAGTCATTGCCAGAAATGAAGTGGCAGCCGGATCAGACTGGGAAACTTAAACTTGCCTTAGACAATAAAGATGTGAGAATCTGGTACGTCCACAATTCACGGTTTCCTAAGGTCCATGAAATTCCGTGTTGAATTTTAGTCAGAAAATGAAAACACTGGAGCCTCTGTTGAGCAGGCCCTGGTTTAGCTCCCAGAGGCACTCTGGTGCTCCTCAAGAATTTGCATAAAAATCGTTTTCTGGGGAATAAGGAACCTTGATGAAGCCAGGTGGGTCTTGATAAAGGAAATTGCTGCATGTGCCCACTATACTGACAAGCACCCAGCTGTGCCAGTCCATCACTTATTCAGCACAGGAATCTGCATCTATTGATCCAAGACAAAGGAAAACTCAGGGAGGCAGCACCCGTGTTGGAAAGCATTTGTACTTCTAAGAGGAGGCCAATGATGTAAAACGACATAACCCTGGCAAATAGTTTTCATCATTGGCAGAATTTCACGGAGCAATATTGCTGGGAGAGAAAAGGCACCACCTGAGGGAGGCACGCTCAACAAAACTACCTAGGGCAGGAGCCTGGTTGCCCCCAGGCACTAGGCGTGTCAGGCCTCAGCATTGTAAGGCGAGTTCACTGAAGTCCCTGCGTGAAGTTTTCTCAGCTGTGCTACATCTATGTCCCTAAAATTTACTCTGCCGTTTCTGATGATCCTGAGTTATGAACGGCCACCTTTCACCGTTCTCCTTACACTCGTGCGTCTCCATCGACCTTAAAAGAAAGGTTGGACACGCAACTGCTGGCAGGTAAATTCAGCAAACTTTGTCTTAACACAAAGAGTCTGCTCTGTGGTGACCCGTCTTCCACGGTAAAACATTTCCTAGCGAATAAGAAATCTTCCCATCGCAATGACAATATGAGAGAATTGCCACCGATGGATTTGCCGTTGTGCCTACAAATATCATCTTGAGGCCATACAGTAGTGAAGCACGGGAACCCAGGCGCTTCACCCTTTACTCTAGACCAGTGAAACACAGAGAAGCACTGTTGACCTGTGATACATGACATTGCTGGAAGCTTCAGTGCACAGAGGCTTGGGAACCTGGAAGGAGCTTCTTCTGTGTGAATAAAACGCAGGCTGACCTTCATAGCAGGTTCCAGATTCTCAGGAATTCCATGGGCTGTATTGCTCAGAGGTAGAACCCACTGCTTGGGGCACACTTGAACTGAAAAATCTTGCTGGACTCACGGCTTTCCCAAAGACCCAAGATTCTCAAAGAGCGAGCGTAAGTTTGACGGAAAAACAAACTGCCGGTGGCGCCATTTTGCCTTGAAACCGGCAAGAAGCAAGATTTTCCTTAAACCATGAATCTCAGAAACATTGTGATCGTGAAGGAAAACAAGGGAGAGCAGATGTACTTCCAATAATCCAACACTTAATTGAAACCTCAAACTTAAATCCTATCCTAAAACCAACCTTAATTCTAACCCTAACCTAGGTCAAAACCTAGCCCTAAGTCTAAACCTTAAAAGAGGTGTAACCCTAAGCCTAGGTCTAATTCTGTATACTCCTAAGCTTAAACTGAACCCTAACCTAAGGCTCACCCTAAACCAAGCTCTAACCCTAACCATATGTCTACCTTAAGGCTAAGCCTAATCCTAACCCCAAATCTGATGTGAACATGCAGCTCCCCCTACAACTAACCTTAATCCTAACAGTCACCCTTTGCCTGAACCTAACAACTCTATCCATCACCTTCAATCCAAGCCTCCATATCACCGTTAATGTAATCCAATCCCTGAAACTAGACAGAGAGCTAAACTTATCCACAACCAAAACGGATGTAACACACAAGGAGCAAGCCTGACCCCAACTCTTTACCTAGCACACTTTCTAACCCTCACACAAATATTAACCTCAACCCATACCTTAACAGTCAAGTGTACCATAAGCCTAAATGAGACAATAGGTTCATTCATCCTTAAGCACTAAACCCTACTCTTACCTTCAACCTCACACTCACCCTACATTTGATCCACAACCTTACCATAACCCGAATCCTCAAGCAGCCTTAACTCTAACCTGAACTCTAACACTGTCTCTAAACATGCCCACATGCCTGTACCTATGCCCCTTTAAAGTGAACCCTAAACCAAAATCTTCTGTCCCACTATTTTGCAGCATTTTACAGAAGTACACTGGGAAAGATTTTTCTGCAAGGAAGAAACTGCAGGCGGGGTGGCTGAAATGAGAATATTATGCTGCACGAGCTCTTTGCCCTCAGATGTAGAAGTGTCATCAGTGGGCTTTATAGACAAACGGGACTTTTATAAGTGATCACCAACCACTGTGAATTCCCTTTGTTCTAGACTCCTGAAATAAAGAGTTGTCCTGAGTCACATAAACCTGCACCAAGTGGTCTTAATGTGGCGCTGGGACATGGCGGTATAAGAGAATTCCGAAGAAGGCTGAACGTCCACAATTGAATGGTCATTGCCAGAAATGAAGTGGCAGCCGGATCAGACTGGGAAACTTAAGCTTCCATTAGACAATGAAGATGTGAGAATCTAGTACGTCCAAAATTCATGGTTTCCTTAGATCCATGAAATTCCTTGTTGAATTTTAGTCAGAAAATGAAAACTCCGGAGCCTCTGTTCAGCAGGCCCGGGTGTAGCTCCCAGAGGCACACTGGTGCTCCTCTAGAATTTGGATAAAAATCGTTTTCACGGGAATAAGGAACCTTGATCAAGCCAGGTGGGTCTTGACAAAGGAAGTTGCTGATTGTGCTGGCTATATGACAAGCACCCAGCTGTGCCAGCCCATCACTTATTCAGCACAGGAATCTGCATAGATTGATCCAAGACAAAGGAAAACTCAGGGAGGCAGCACCCATGTTGGAAAGCATTTGTACTTCTAAGAGGAGGCCAATGATGTAAAACTACATAACCCTGACAAATAGTTTTCATCATTGGCAGAATTTCACGGAGCAATATTGCTGGGAGAGAAAAGGCACCACCTAAGGGAAGCATGCTCAACAAAACTACCTAGGGCAGGAGACTGGTTGCCCTCAGGCACTAGGCGTGTCAGGCCTCAGCATTGTAAGGCGAGTTCACTGAAGTCCCTGCGTGAAGTTTTCTCAGCTGTGCTACATCTATGTCCCTAAAATTTACTCTGCCGTTTCTGATGATCCTGAGTTATGAACGGCCACCTTTCACCGTTCTCCTTACACTCGTGCGTCTCCATCGACCTTAAAAGAAAGGTTGGACACGCAACTGCTGGCAGGTAAATTCAGCAAACTTTGTCTTAACACAAAGAGTCTGCTCTGTGGTGACCCGTCTTCCACGGTAAAACATTTCCTAGCGAATAAGAAATCTTCCCATCGCAATGACAATATGAGAGAATTGCCACCGATGGATTTGCCGTTGTGCCTACAAATATCATCTTGAGGCCATACAGTAGTGAAGCACGGGAACCCAGGCGCTTCACCCTTTACTCTAGACCAGTGAAACACAGAGAAGCACTGTTGACCTGTGATACATGACATTGCTGGAAGCTTCAGTGCACAGAGGCTTGGGAACCTCGAAGGAGCTTCTTCCGTGTGAATAAAACGCAGGCTGAACTTCATAGCAGGTTCCAGATTCTCAGGAATTCCATGGGCTGTATTGCTCAGAGGTAGAACCCACTGCTTGGGGCACACTTGAACTGAAAAATCTTGCTGGACTCACGGCTTTCCCAAAGACCCAAGATTCTCAAAGAGCGAGCGTAAGTTTGACGGAAAAACAAACTGCCGGTGGCGCCATATTGCCTTGAAACCGGCAAGAAGCAAGATTTTCCTTAAACCATGAATCTCAGAAACATTGTGATCGTGAAGGAAAACCAGGGAGAGCAGATGTACTTCCAATAATCCAACACTTAAATGAAACCTCAAACCTTAATCCTATCCTAAAACCAACCTTAATCCTAACCCTAACCTAAGTCAAAACCTAGCCCTAAGTCTAAACCTTAAAAGAGGTGTAACCCTAAGCCTAGGTCTAATTCTGTATACTCCTAAGCTTAAACTGAACCCTAACCTAAGGCTCACCCTAAACCAAGCTCTAACCCTAACCATATGTCTACCTTAAGGCTAAGCCTAATCCTAACCCCAAATCTGATGTGAACATGCAGCTCCCCCTACAACTAACCTTAATCCTAACAGTCACCCTTTGCCTGAACCTAACAACTCTATCCATCACCTTCAATCCAAGCCTCCATATCACCGTTAATGTAATCCAATCCCTGAAACTAGACAGAGAGCTAAACTTATCCACAACCAAAACGGATGTAACACACAAGGAGCAAGCCTGACCCCAACTCTTTACCTAGCACACTTTCTAACCCTCACACAAATATTAACCTCAACCCATACCTTAACAGTCAAGTGTACCATAAGCCTAAATGAGACAATAGGTTCATTCATCCTTAAGCACTAAACCCTACTCTTACCTTCAACCTCACACTCACCCTACATTTGATCCACAACCTTACCATAACCCGAATCCTCAAGCAGCCTTAACTCTAACCTGAACTCTAACACTGTCTCTAAACATGCCCACATGCCTGTACCTATGCCCCTTTAAAGTGAACCCTAAACCAAAATCTTCTGTCCCACTATTTTGCAGCATTTTACAGAAGTACACTGGGAAAGATTTTTCTGCAAGGAAGAAACTGCAGGCGGGGTGGCTGAAATGAGAATATTATGCTGCACGAGCTCTTTGCCCTCAGATGTAGAAGTGTCATCAGTGGGCTTTATAGACAAACGGGACTTTAATAAGTGATCACCAACCACTGTGAATTCCCTTTGTTCTAGACTCCTGAAATAAAGAGTTGTCCTGAGTCACATAAACCTGCACCAAGTGGTCTTAATGTGGCGCTGGGACATGCCGGTATAAGAGAATTCCGAAGAAGGCTGAACGTCCACAATTGAATGGTCATTGCCAGAAATGAAGTGGCAGCCGGATCAGACTGGGAAACTTAAGCTTCCATTAGACAATGAAGATGTGAGAATCTAGTACGTCCAAAATTCATGGTTTCCTTAGATCCATGAAATTCCTTGTTGAATTTTAGTCAGAAAATGAAAACTCCGGAGCCTCTGTTCAGCAGGCCCGGGTGTAGCTCCCAGAGGCACACTGGTGCTCCTCTAGAATTTGGATAAAAATCGTTTTCACGGGAATAAGGAACCTTGATCAAGCCAGGTGGGTCTTGACAAAGGAAGTTGCTGATTGTGCTGGCTATATGACAAGCACCCAGCTGTGCCAGCCCATCACTTATTCAGCACAGGAATCTGCATAGATTGATCCAAGACAAAGGAAAACTCAGGGAGGCAGCACCCGTGTTGGAAAGCATTTGTACTTCTAAGAGGAGGCCAATGATGTAAAACTACATAACCCTGGCAAATAGTTTTCATCATTGGCAGAATTTCACGGAGCAATATTGCTGGGAGAGAAAAGGCACCACCTAAGGGAAGCATGCTCAACAAAACTACCTAGGGCAGGAGACTGGTTGCCCTCAGGCACTAGGCGTGTCAGGCCTCAGCATTGTAAGGCGAGTTCACTGAAGTCCCTGCGTGAAGTTTTCTCAGCTGTGCTACATCTATGTCCCTAAAATTTACTCTGCCGTTTCTGATGATCCTGAGTTATGAACGGCCACCTTTCACCGTTCTCCTTACACTCGTGCGTCTCCATCGACCTTAAAAGAAAGGTTGGACACGCAACTGCTGGCAGGTAAATTCAGCAAACTTTGTCTTAACACAAAGAGTCTGCTCTGTGGTGACCCGTCTTCCACGGTAAAACATTTCCTAGCGAATAAGGAATCTTCCCATCGCAATGACAATATGAGAGAATTGCCACCGATGGATTTGCCGTTGTGCCTACAAATATCATCTTGAGGCCATACAGTAGTGAAGCACGGGAACCCAGGCGCTTCACCCTTTACTCTAGACCAGTGAAACACAGAGAAGCACTGTTGACCTGTGATACATGACATTGCTGGAAGCTTCAGTGCACAGAGGCTTGGGAACCTGGAAGGAGCTTCTTCCGTGTGAATAAAACGCAGGCTGACCTTAATAGCAGGTTCCAGATTCTCAGGAATTCCATGGGCTGTATTGCTCAGAGGTAGAACCCACTGCTTGGGGCACACTTGAACTGAAAAATCTTGCTGGACTCACGGCTTTCCCAAAGACCCAAGATTCTCAAAGAGCGAGCGTAAGTTTGACGGAAAAACAAACTGCCGGTGGCGCCATATTGCCTTGAAACCGGCAAGAAGCAAGATTTTCCTTAAACCATGAATCTCAGAAACATTGTGATCGTGAAGGAAAACCAGGGAGAGCAGATGTACTTCCAATAATCCAACACTTAAATGAAACCTCAAACCTTAATCCTATCCTAAAACCAACCTTAATCCTAACCCTAACCTAGGTCAAAGCCTAGCCCTAAGTCTAAACCTTAAAAGAGGTGTAACCCTAAGCCTAGGTCTAATTCTGTATACTCCTAAGCTTAAACTGAACCCTAACCTAAGGCTCACCCTAAACCAAGCTCTAACCCTAACCATATGTCTACCTTAAGGCTAAGCCTAATCCTAACCCCAAATCTGATGTGAACATGCAGCTCCCCCTACAACTAACCTTAATCCTAACAGTCACCCTTTGCCTGAACCTAACAACTCTATCCATCACCTTCAATCCAAGCCTCCATATCACCGTTAATGTAATCCAATCCCTGAAACTAGACAGAGAGCTAAACTTATCCACAACCAAAACGGATGTAACACACAAGGAGCAAGCCTGACCCCAACTCTTTACCTAGCACACTTTCTAACCCTCACACAAATATTAACCTCAACCCATACCTTAACAGTCAAGTGTACCATAAGCCTAAATGAGACAATAGGTTCATTCATCCTTAAGCACTAAACCCTACTCTTACCTTCAACCTCACACTCACCCTACATTTGATCCACAACCTTACCATAACCCGAATCCTCAAGCAGCCTTAACTCTAACCTGAACTCTAACACTGTCTCTAAACATGCCCACATGCCTGTACCTATGCCCCTTTAAAGTGAACCCTAAACCAAAATCTTCTGTCCCACTATTTTGCAGCATTTTACAGAAGTACACTGGGAAAGATTTTTCTGCAAGGAAGAAACTGCAGGCGGGGTGGCTGAAATGAGAATATTATGCTGCACGAGCTCTTTGCCCTCAGATGTAGAAGTGTCATCAGTGGGCTTTATAGACAAACGGGACTTTAATAAGTGATCACCAACCACTGTGAATTCCCTTTGTTCTAGACTCCTGAAATAAAGAGTTGTCCTGAGTCACATAAACCTGCACCAAGTGGTCTTAATGTGGCGCTGGGACATGCCGGTATAAGAGAATTCCGAAGAAGGCTGAACGTCCACAATTGAATGGTCATTGCCAGAAATGAAGTGGCAGCCGGATCAGACTGGGAAACTTAAGCTTCCATTAGACAATGAAGATGTGAGAATCTAGTACGTCCAAAATTCATGGTTTCCTTAGATCCATGAAATTCCTTGTTGAATTTTAGTCAGAAAATGAAAACTCCGGAGCCTCTGTTCAGCAGGCCCGGGTGTAGCTCCCAGAGGCACACTGGTGCTCCTCTAGAATTTGGATAAAAATCGTTTTCACGGGAATAAGGAACCTTGATCAAGCCAGGTGGGTCTTGACAAAGGAAGTTGCTGATTGTGCTGGCTATATGACAAGCACCCAGCTGTGCCAGCCCATCACTTATTCAGCACAGGAATCTGCATAGATTGATCCAAGACAAAGGAAAACTCAGGGAGGCAGCACCCGTGTTGGAAAGCATTTGTACTTCTAAGAGGAGGCCAATGATGTAAAACTACATAACCCTGGCAAATAGTTTTCATCATTGGCAGAATTTCACGGAGCAATATTGCTGGGAGAGAAAAGGCACCACCTAAGGGAAGCATGCTCAACAAAACTACCTAGGGCAGGAGACTGGTTGCCCTCAGGCACTAGGCGTGTCAGGCCTCAGCATTGTAAGGCGAGTTCACTGAAGTCCCTGCGTGAAGTTTTCTCAGCTGTGCTACATCTATGTCCCTAAAATTTACTCTGCCGTTTCTGATGATCCTGAGTTATGAACGGCCACCTTTCACCGTTCTCCTTACACTCGTGCGTCTCCATCGACCTTAAAAGAAAGGTTGGACACGCAACTGCTGGCAGGTAAATTCAGCAAACTTTGTCTTAACACAAAGAGTCTGCTCTGTGGTGACCCGTCTTCCACGGTAAAACATTTCCTAGCGAATAAGGAATCTTCCCATCGCAATGACAATATGAGAGAATTGCCACCGATGGATTTGCCGTTGTGCCTACAAATATCATCTTGAGGCCATACAGTAGTGAAGCACGGGAACCCAGGCGCTTCACCCTTTACTCTAGACCAGTGAAACACAGAGAAGCACTGTTGACCTGTGATACATGACATTGCTGGAAGCTTCAGTGCACAGAGGCTTGGGAACCTGGAAGGAGCTTCTTCCGTGTGAATAAAACGCAGGCTGACCTTCATAGCAGGTTCCAGATTCTCAGGAATTCCATGGGCTGTATTGCTCAGAGGTAGAACCCACTGCTTGGGGCACACTTGAACTGAAAAATCTTGCTGGACTCACGGCTTTCCCAAAGACCCAAGATTCTCAAAGAGCGAGCGTAAGTTTGACGGAAAAACAAACTGCCGGTGGCGCCATATTGCCTTGAAACCGGCAAGAAGCAAGATTTTCCTTAAACCATGAATCTCAGAAACATTGTGATCGTGAAGGAAAACCAGGGAGAGCAGATGTACTTCCAATAATCCAACACTTAAATGAAACCTCAAACCTTAATCCTATCCTAAAACCAACCTTAATCCTAACCCTAACCTAGGTCAAAACCTAGCCCTAAGTCTAAACCTTAAAAGAGGTGTAACCCTAAGCCTAGGTCTAATTCTGTATACTCCTAAGCTTAAACTGAACCCTAACCTAAGGCTCACCCTAAACCAAGCTCTAACCCTAACCATATGTCTACCTTAAGGCTAAGCCTAATCCTAACCCCAAATCTGATGTGAACATGCAGCTCCCCCTACAACTAACCTTAATCCTAACAGTCACCCTTTGCCTGAACCTAACAACTCTATCCATCACCTTCAATCCAAGCCTCCATATCACCGTTAATGTAATCCAATCCCTGAAACTAGACAGAGAGCTAAACTTATCCACAACCAAAACGGATGTAACACACAAGGAGCAAGCCTGACCCCAACTCTTTACCTAGCACACTTTCTAACCCTCACACAAATATTAACCTCAACCCATACCTTAACAGTCAAGTGTACCATAAGCCTAAATGAGACAATAGGTTCATTCATCCTTAAGCACTAAACCCTACTCTTACCTTCAACCTCACACTCACCCTACATTTGATCCACAACCTTACCATAACCCGAATCCTCAAGCAGCCTTAACTCTAACCTGAACTCTAACACTGTCTCTAAACATGCCCACATGCCTGTACCTATGCCCCTTTAAAGTGAACCCTAAACCAAAATCTTCTGTCCCACTATTTTGCAGCATTTTACAGAAGTACACTGGGAAAGATTTTTCTGCAAGGAAGAAACTGCAGGCGGGGTGGCTGAAATGAGAATATTATGCTGCAGGAGCTCTTTGCCCTCAGATGTAGAAGTGTCATCAGTGGGCTTTATAGACAAACGGGACTTTAATAAGTGATCACCAACCACTGTGAATTCCCTTTGTTCTAGACTCCTGAAATAAAGAGTTGTCCTGAGTCACATAAACCTGCACCAAGTGGTCTTAATGTGGCGCTGGGACATGCCGGTATAAGAGAATTCCGAAGAAGGCTGAACGTCCACAATTGAATGGTCATTGCCAGAAATGAAGTGGCAGCCGGATCAGACTGGGAAACTTAAGCTTCCATTAGACAATGAAGATGTGAGAATCTAGTACGTCCAAAATTCATGGTTTCCTTAGATCCATGAAATTCCTTGTTGAATTTTAGTCAGAAAATGAAAACTCCGGAGCCTCTGTTCAGCAGGCCCGGGTGTAGCTCCCAGAGGCACACTGGTGCTCCTCTAGAATTTGGATAAAAATCGTTTTCACGGGAATAAGGAACCTTGATCAAGCCAGGTGGGTCTTGACAAAGGAAGTTGCTGATTGTGCTGGCTATATGACAAGCACCCAGCTGTGCCAGCCCATCACTTATTCAGCACAGGAATCTGCATAGATTGATCCAAGACAAAGGAAAACTCAGGGAGGCAGCACCCATGTTGGAAAGCATTTGTACTTCTAAGAGGAGGCCAATGATGTAAAACTACATAACCCTGGCAAATAGTTTTCATCATTGGCAGAATTTCACGGAGCAATATTGCTGGGAGAGAAAAGGCACCACCTAAGGGAAGCATGCTCAACAAAACTACCTAGGGCAGGAGACTGGTTGCCCTCAGGCACTAGGCGTGTCAGGCCTCAGCATTGTAAGGCGAGTTCACTGAAGTCCCTGCGTGAAGTTTTCTCAGCTGTGCTACATCTATGTCCCTAAAATTTACTCTGCCGTTTCTGATGATCCTGAGTTATGAACGGCCACCTTTCACCGTTCTCCTTACACTCGTGCGTCTCCATCGACCTTAAAAGAAAGGTTGGACACGCAACTGCTGGCAGGTAAATTCAGCAAACTTTGTCTTAACACAAAGAGTCTGCTCTGTGGTGACCCGTCTTCCACGGTAAAACATTTCCTAGCGAATAAGAAATCTTCCCATCGCAATGACAATATGAGAGAATTGCCACCGATGGATTTGCCGTTGTGCCTACAAATATCATCTTGAGGCCATACAGTAGTGAAGCACGGGAACCCAGGCGCTTCACCCTTTACTCTAGACCAGTGAAACACAGAGAAGCACTGTTGACCTGTGATACATGACATTGCTGGAAGCTTCAGTGCACAGAGGCTTGGGAACCTGGAAGGAGCTTCTTCCGTGTGAATAAAACGCAGGCTGACCTTCATAGCAGGTTCCAGATTCTCAGGAATTCCATGGGCTGTATTGCTCAGAGGTAGAACCCACTGCTTGGGGCACACTTGAACTGAAAAATCTTGCTGGACTCACGGCTTTCCCAAAGACCCAAGATTCTCAAAGAGCGAGCGTAAGTTTGACGGAAAAACAAACTGCCGGTGGCGCCATATTGCCTTGAAACCGGCAAGAAGCAAGATTTTCCTTAAACCATGAATCTCAGAAACATTGTGATCGTGAAGGAAAACCAGGGAGAGCAGATGTACTTCCAATAATCCAACACTTAAATGAAACCTCAAACCTTAATCCTATCCTAAAACCAACCTTAATCCTAACCCTAACCTAGGTCAAAACCTAGCCCTAAGTCTAAACCTTAAAAGAGGTGTAACCCTAAGCCTAGGTCTAATTCTGTATACTCCTAAGCTTAAACTGAACCCTAACCTAAGGCTCACCCTAAACCAAGCTCTAACCCTAACCATATGTCTACCTTAAGGCTAAGCCTAATCCTAACCCCAAATCTGATGTGAACATGCAGCTCCCCCTACAACTAACCTTAATCCTAACAGTCACCCTTTGCCTGAACCTAACAACTCTATCCATCACCTTCAATCCAAGCCTCCATATCACCGTTAATGTAATCCAATCCCTGAAACTAGACAGAGAGCTAAACTTATCCACAACCAAAACGGATGTAACACACAAGGAGCAAGCCTGACCCCAACTCTTTACCTAGCACACTTTCTAACCCTCACACAAATATTAACCTCAACCCATACCTTAACAGTCAAGTGTACCATAAGCCTAAATGAGACAATAGGTTCATTCATCCTTAAGCACTAAACCCTACTCTTACCTTCAACCTCACACTCACCCTACATTTGATCCACAACCTTACCATAACCCGAATCCTCAAGCAGCCTTAACTCTAACCTGAACTCTAACACTGTCTCTAAACATGCCCACATGCCTGTACCTATGCCCCTTTAAAGTGAACCCTAAACCAAAATCTTCTGTCCCACTATTTTGCAGCATTTTACAGAAGTACACTGGGAAAGATTTTTCTGCAAGGAAGAAACTGCAGGCGGGGTGGCTGAAATGAGAATATTATGCTGCAGGAGCTCTTTGCCCTCAGATGTAGAAGTGTCATCAGTGGGCTTTATAGACAAACGGGACTTTAATAAGTGATCACCAACCACTGTGAATTCCCTTTGTTCTAGACTCCTGAAATAAAGAGTTGTCCTGAGTCACATAAACCTGCACCAAGTGGTCTTAATGTGGCGCTGGGACATGCCGGTATAAGAGAATTCCGAAGAAGGCTGAACGTCCACAATTGAATGGTCATTGCCAGAAATGAAGTGGCAGCCGGATCAGACTGGGAAACTTAAGCTTCCATTAGACAATGAAGATGTGAGAATCTAGTACGTCCAAAATTCATGGTTTCCTTAGATCCATGAAATTCCTTGTTGAATTTTAGTCAGAAAATGAAAACTCCGGAGCCTCTGTTCAGCAGGCCCGGGTGTAGCTCCCAGAGGCACACTGGTGCTCCTCTAGAATTTGGATAAAAATCGTTTTCACGGGAATAAGGAACCTTGATCAAGCCAGGTGGGTCTTGACAAAGGAAGTTGCTGATTGTGCTGGCTATATGACAAGCACCCAGCTGTGCCAGCCCATCACTTATTCAGCACAGGAATCTGCATAGATTGATCCAAGACAAAGGAAAACTCAGGGAGGCAGCACCCGTGTTGGAAAGCATTTGTACTTCTAAGAGGAGGCCAATGATGTAAAACTACATAACCCTGGCAAATAGTTTTCATCATTGGCAGAATTTCACGGAGCAATATTGCTGGGAGAGAAAAGGCACCACCTAAGGGAAGCATGCTCAACAAAACTACCTAGGGCAGGAGACTGGTTGCCCTCAGGCACTAGGCGTGTCAGGCCTCAGCATTGTAAGGCGAGTTCACTGAAGTCCCTGCGTGAAGTTTTCTCAGCTGTGCTACATCTATGTCCCTAAAATTTACTCTGCCGTTTCTGATGATCCTGAGTTATGAACGGCCACCTTTCACCGTTCTCCTTACACTCGTGCGTCTCCATCGACCTTAAAAGAAAGGTTGGACACGCAACTGCTGGCAGGTAAATTCAGCAAACTTTGTCTTAACACAAAGAGTCTGCTCTGTGGTGACCCGTCTTCCACGGTAAAACATTTCCTAGCGAATAAGGAATCTTCCCATCGCAATGACAATATGAGAGAATTGCCACCGATGGATTTGCCGTTGTGCCTACAAATATCATCTTGAGGCCATACAGTAGTGAAGCACGGGAACCCAGGCGCTTCACCCTTTACTCTAGACCAGTGAAACACAGAGAAGCACTGTTGACCTGTGATACATGACATTGCTGGAAGCTTCAGTGCACAGAGGCTTGGGAACCTGGAAGGAGCTTCTTCCGTGTGAATAAAACGCAGGCTGACCTTCATAGCAGGTTCCAGATTCTCAGGAATTCCATGGGCTGTATTGCTCAGAGGTAGAACCCACTGCTTGGGGCACACTTGAACTGAAAAATCTTGCTGGACTCACGGCTTTCCCAAAGACCCAAGATTCTCAAAGAGCGAGCGTAAGTTTGACGGAAAAACAAACTGCCGGTGGCGCCATATTGCCTTGAAACCGGCAAGAAGCAAGATTTTCCTTAAACCATGAATCTCAGAAACATTGTGATCGTGAAGGAAAACCAGGGAGAGCAGATGTACTTCCAATAATCCAACACTTAAATGAAACCTCAAACCTTAATCCTATCCTAAAACCAACCTTAATCCTAACCCTAACCTAGGTCAAAACCTAGCCCTAAGTCTAAACCTTAAAAGAGGTGTAACCCTAAGCCTAGGTCTAATTCTGTATACTCCTAAGCTTAAACTGAACCCTAACCTAAGGCTCACCCTAAACCAAGCTCTAACCCTAACCATATGTCTACCTTAAGGCTAAGCCTAATCCTAACCCCAAATCTGATGTGAACATGCAGCTCCCCCTACAACTAACCTTAATCCTAACAGTCACCCTTTGCCTGAACCTAACAACTCTATCCATCACCTTCAATCCAAGCCTCCATATCACCGTTAATGTAATCCAATCCCTGAAACTAGACAGAGAGCTAAACTTATCCACAACCAAAACGGATGTAACACACAAGGAGCAAGCCTGACCCCAACTCTTTACCTAGCACACTTTCTAACCCTCACACAAATATTAACCTCAACCCATACCTTAACAGTCAAGTGTACCATAAGCCTAAATGAGACAATAGGTTCATTCATCCTTAAGCACTAAACCCTACTCTTACCTTCAACCTCACACTCACCCTACATTTGATCCACAACCTTACCATAACCCGAATCCTCAAGCAGCCTTAACTCTAACCTGAACTCTAACACTGTCTCTAAACATGCCCACATGCCTGTACCTATGCCCCTTTAAAGTGAACCCTAAACCAAAATCTTCTGTCCCACTATTTTGCAGCATTTTACAGAAGTACACTGGGAAAGATTTTTCTGCAAGGAAGAAACTGCAGGCGGGGTGGCTGAAATGAGAATATTATGCTGCACGAGCTCTTTGCCCTCAGATGTAGAAGTGTCATCAGTGGGCTTTATAGACAAACGGGACTTTAATAAGTGATCACCAACCACTGTGAATTCCCTTTGTTCTAGACTCCTGAAATAAAGAGTTGTCCTGAGTCACATAAACCTGCACCAAGTGGTCTTAATGTGGCGCTGGGACATGCCGGTATAAGAGAATTCCGAAGAAGGCTGAACGTCCACAATTGAATGGTCATTGCCAGAAATGAAGTGGCAGCCGGATCAGACTGGGAAACTTAAGCTTCCATTAGACAATGAAGATGTGAGAATCTAGTACGTCCAAAATTCATGGTTTCCTTAGATCCATGAAATTCCTTGTTGAATTTTAGTCAGAAAATGAAAACTCCGGAGCCTCTGTTCAGCAGGCCCGGGTGTAGCTCCCAGAGGCACACTGGTGCTCCTCTAGAATTTGGATAAAAATCGTTTTCACGGGAATAAGGAACCTTGATCAAGCCAGGTGGGTCTTGACAAAGGAAGTTGCTGATTGTGCTGGCTATATGACAAGCACCCAGCTGTGCCAGCCCATCACTTATTCAGCACAGGAATCTGCATAGATTGATCCAAGACAAAGGAAAACTCAGGGAGGCAGCACCCGTGTTGGAAAGCATTTGTACTTCTAAGAGGAGGCCAATGATGTAAAACTACATAACCCTGGCAAATAGTTTTCATCATTGGCAGAATTTCACGGAGCAATATTGCTGGGAGAGAAAAGGCACCACCTAAGGGAAGCATGCTCAACAAAACTACCTAGGGCAGGAGACTGGTTGCCCTCAGGCACTAGGCGTGTCAGGCCTCAGCATTGTAAGGCGAGTTCACTGAAGTCCCTGCGTGAAGTTTTCTCAGCTGTGCTACATCTATGTCCCTAAAATTTACTCTGCCGTTTCTGATGATCCTGAGTTATGAACGGCCACCTTTCACCGTTCTCCTTACACTCGTGCGTCTCCATCGACCTTAAAAGAAAGGTTGGACACGCAACTGCTGGCAGGTAAATTCAGCAAACTTTGTCTTAACACAAAGAGTCTGCTCTGTGGTGACCCGTCTTCCACGGTAAAACATTTCCTAGCGAATAAGGAATCTTCCCATCGCAATGACAATATGAGAGAATTGCCACCGATGGATTTGCCGTTGTGCCTACAAATATCATCTTGAGGCCATACAGTAGTGAAGCACGGGAACCCAGGCGCTTCACCCTTTACTCTAGACCAGTGAAACACAGAGAAGCACTGTTGACCTGTGATACATGACATTGCTGGAAGCTTCAGTGCACAGAGGCTTGGGAACCTGGAAGGAGCTTCTTCCGTGTGAATAAAACGCAGGCTGACCTTCATAGCAGGTTCCAGATTCTCAGGAATTCCATGGGCTGTATTGCTCAGAGGTAGAACCCACTGCTTGGGGCACACTTGAACTGAAAAATCTTGCTGGACTCACGGCTTTCCCAAAGACCCAAGATTCTCAAAGAGCGAGCGTAAGTTTGACGGAAAAACAAACTGCCGGTGGCGCCATATTGCCTTGAAACCGGCAAGAAGCAAGATTTTCCTTAAACCATGAATCTCAGAAACATTGTGATCGTGAAGGAAAACCAGGGAGAGCAGATGTACTTCCAATAATCCAACACTTAAATGAAACCTCAAACCTTAATCCTATCCTAAAACCAACCTTAATCCTAACCCTAACCTAGGTCAAAACCTAGCCCTAAGTCTAAACCTTAAAAGAGGTGTAACCCTAAGCCTAGGTCTAATTCTGTATACTCCTAAGCTTAAACTGAACCCTAACCTAAGGCTCACCCTAAACCAAGCTCTAACCCTAACCATATGTCTACCTTAAGGCTAAGCCTAATCCTAACCCCAAATCTGATGTGAACATGCAGCTCCCCCTACAACTAACCTTAATCCTAACAGTCACCCTTTGCCTGAACCTAACAACTCTATCCATCACCTTCAATCCAAGCCTCCATATCACCGTTAATGTAATCCAATCCCTGAAACTAGACAGAGAGCTAAACTTATCCACAACCAAAACGGATGTAACACACAAGGAGCAAGCCTGACCCCAACTCTTTACCTAGCACACTTTCTAACCCTCACACAAATATTAACCTCAACCCATACCTTAACAGTCAAGTGTACCATAAGCCTAAATGAGACAATAGGTTCATTCATCCTTAAGCACTAAACCCTACTCTTACCTTCAACCTCACACTCACCCTACATTTGATCCACAACCTTACCATAACCCGAATCCTCAAGCAGCCTTAACTCTAACCTGAACTCTAACACTGTCTCTAAACATGCCCACATGCCTGTACCTATGCCCCTTTAAAGTGAACCCTAAACCAAAATCTTCTGTCCCACTATTTTGCAGCATTTTACAGAAGTACACTGGGAAAGATTTTTCTGCAAGGAAGAAACTGCAGGCGGGGTGGCTGAAATGAGAATATTATGCTGCACGAGCTCTTTGCCCTCAGATGTAGAAGTGTCATCAGTGGGCTTTATAGACAAACGGGACTTTAATAAGTGATCACCAACCACTGTGAATTCCCTTTGTTCTAGACTCCTGAAATAAAGAGTTGTCCTGAGTCACATAAACCTGCACCAAGTGGTCTTAATGTGGCGCTGGGACATGCCGGTATAAGAGAATTCCGAAGAAGGCTGAACGTCCACAATTGAATGGTCATTGCCAGAAATGAAGTGGCAGCCGGATCAGACTGGGAAACTTAAGCTTCCATTAGACAATGAAGATGTGAGAATCTAGTACGTCCAAAATTCATGGTTTCCTTAGATCCATGAAATTCCTTGTTGAATTTTAGTCAGAAAATGAAAACTCCGGAGCCTCTGTTCAGCAGGCCCGGGTGTAGCTCCCAGAGGCACACTGGTGCTCCTCTAGAATTTGGATAAAAATCGTTTTCACGGGAATAAGGAACCTTGATCAAGCCAGGTGGGTCTTGACAAAGGAAGTTGCTGATTGTGCTGGCTATATGACAAGCACCCAGCTGTGCCAGCCCATCACTTATTCAGCACAGGAATCTGCATAGATTGATCCAAGACAAAGGAAAACTCAGGGAGGCAGCACCCATGTTGGAAAGCATTTGTACTTCTAAGAGGAGGCCAATGATGTAAAACTACATAACCCTGGCAAATAGTTTTCATCATTGGCAGAATTTCACGGAGCAATATTGCTGGGAGAGAAAAGGCACCACCTAAGGGAAGCATGCTCAACAAAACTACCTAGGGCAGGAGACTGGTTGCCCTCAGGCACTAGGCGTGTCAGGCCTCAGCATTGTAAGGCGAGTTCACTGAAGTCCCTGCGTGAAGTTTTCTCAGCTGTGCTACATCTATGTCCCTAAAATTTACTCTGCCGTTTCTGATGATCCTGAGTTATGAACGGCCACCTTTCACCGTTCTCCTTACACTCGTGCGTCTCCATCGACCTTAAAAGAAAGGTTGGACACGCAACTGCTGGCAGGTAAATTCAGCAAACTTTGTCTTAACACAAAGAGTCTGCTCTGTGGTGACCCGTCTTCCACGGTAAAACATTTCCTAGCGAATAAGGAATCTTCCCATCGCAATGACAATATGAGAGAATTGCCACCGATGGATTTGCCGTTGTGCCTACAAATATCATCTTGAGGCCATACAGTAGTGAAGCACGGGAACCCAGGCGCTTCACCCTTTACTCTAGACCAGTGAAACACAGAGAAGCACTGTTGACCTGTGATACATGACATTGCTGGAAGCTTCAGTGCACAGAGGCTTGGGAACCTGGAAGGAGCTTCTTCCGTGTGAATAAAACGCAGGCTGACCTTCATAGCAGGTTCCAGATTCTCAGGAATTCCATGGGCTGTATTGCTCAGAGGTAGAACCCACTGCTTGGGGCACACTTGAACTGAAAAATCTTGCTGGACTCACGGCTTTCCCAAAGACCCAAGATTCTCAAAGAGCGAGCGTAAGTTTGACGGAAAAACAAACTGCCGGTGGCGCCATATTGCCTTGAAACCGGCAAGAAGCAAGATTTTCCTTAAACCATGAATCTCAGAAACATTGTGATCGTGAAGGAAAACCAGGGAGAGCAGATGTACTTCCAATAATCCAACACTTAAATGAAACCTCAAACCTTAATCCTATCCTAAAACCAACCTTAATCCTAACCCTAACCTAGGTCAAAACCTAGCCCTAAGTCTAAACCTTAAAAGAGGTGTAACCCTAAGCCTAGGTCTAATTCTGTATACTCCTAAGCTTAAACTGAACCCTAACCTAAGGCTCACCCTAAACCAAGCTCTAACCCTAACCATATGTCTACCTTAAGGCTAAGCCTAATCCTAACCCCAAATCTGATGTGAACATGCAGCTCCCCCTACAACTAACCTTAATCCTAACAGTCACCCTTTGCCTGAACCTAACAACTCTATCCATCACCTTCAATCCAAGCCTCCATATCACCGTTAATGTAATCCAATCCCTGAAACTAGACAGAGAGCTAAACTTATCCACAACCAAAACGGATGTAACACACAAGGAGCAAGCCTGACCCCAACTCTTTACCTAGCACACTTTCTAACCCTCACACAAATATTAACCTCAACCCATACCTTAACAGTCAAGTGTACCATAAGCCTAAATGAGACAATAGGTTCATTCATCCTTAAGCACTAAACCCTACTCTTACCTTCAACCTCACACTCACCCTACATTTGATCCACAACCTTACCATAACCCGAATCCTCAAGCAGCCTTAACTCTAACCTGAACTCTAACACTGTCTCTAAACATGCCCACATGCCTGTACCTATGCCCCTTTAAAGTGAACCCTAAACCAAAATCTTCTGTCCCACTATTTTGCAGCATTTTACAGAAGTACACTGGGAAAGATTTTTCTGCAAGGAAGAAACTGCAGGCGGGGTGGCTGAAATGAGAATATTATGCTGCACGAGCTCTTTGCCCTCAGATGTAGAAGTGTCATCAGTGGGCTTTATAGACAAACGGGACTTTAATAAGTGATCACCAACCACTGTGAATTCCCTTTGTTCTAGACTCCTGAAATAAAGAGTTGTCCTGAGTCACATAAACCTGCACCAAGTGGTCTTAATGTGGCGCTGGGACATGCCGGTATAAGAGAATTCCGAAGAAGGCTGAACGTCCACAATTGAATGGTCATTGCCAGAAATGAAGTGGCAGCCGGATCAGACTGGGAAACTTAAGCTTCCATTAGACAATGAAGATGTGAGAATCTAGTACGTCCAAAATTCATGGTTTCCTTAGATCCATGAAATTCCTTGTTGAATTTTAGTCAGAAAATGAAAACTCCGGAGCCTCTGTTCAGCAGGCCCGGGTGTAGCTCCCAGAGGCACACTGGTGCTCCTCTAGAATTTGGATAAAAATCGTTTTCACGGGAATAAGGAACCTTGATCAAGCCAGGTGGGTCTTGACAAAGGAAGTTGCTGATTGTGCTGGCTATATGACAAGCACCCAGCTGTGCCAGCCCATCACTTATTCAGCACAGGAATCTGCATAGATTGATCCAAGACAAAGGAAAACTCAGGGAGGCAGCACCCATGTTGGAAAGCATTTGTACTTCTAAGAGGAGGCCAATGATGTAAAACTACATAACCCTGGCAAATAGTTTTCATCATTGGCAGAATTTCACGGAGCAATATTGCTGGGAGAGAAAAGGCACCACCTAAGGGAAGCATGCTCAACAAAACTACCTAGGGCAGGAGACTGGTTGCCCTCAGGCACTAGGCGTGTCAGGCCTCAGCATTGTAAGGCGAGTTCACTGAAGTCCCTGCGTGAAGTTTTCTCAGCTGTGCTACATCTATGTCCCTAAAATTTACTCTGCCGTTTCTGATGATCCTGAGTTATGAACGGCCACCTTTCACCGTTCTCCTTACACTCGTGCGTCTCCATCGACCTTAAAAGAAAGGTTGGACACGCAACTGCTGGCAGGTAAATTCAGCAAACTTTGTCTTAACACAAAGAGTCTGCTCTGTGGTGACCCGTCTTCCACGGTAAAACATTTCCTAGCGAATAAGGAATCTTCCCATCGCAATGACAATATGAGAGAATTGCCACCGATGGATTTGCCGTTGTGCCTACAAATATCATCTTGAGGCCATACAGTAGTGAAGCACGGGAACCCAGGCGCTTCACCCTTTACTCTAGACCAGTGAAACACAGAGAAGCACTGTTGACCTGTGATACATGACATTGCTGGAAGCTTCAGTGCACAGAGGCTTGGGAACCTGGAAGGAGCTTCTTCCGTGTGAATAAAACGCAGGCTGACCTTCATAGCAGGTTCCAGATTCTCAGGAATTCCATGGGCTGTATTGCTCAGAGGTAGAACCCACTGCTTGGGGCACACTTGAACTGAAAAATCTTGCTGGACTCACGGCTTTCCCAAAGACCCAAGATTCTCAAAGAGCGAGCGTAAGTTTGACGGAAAAACAAACTGCCGGTGGCGCCATATTGCCTTGAAACCGGCAAGAAGCAAGATTTTCCTTAAACCATGAATCTCAGAAACATTGTGATCGTGAAGGAAAACCAGGGAGAGCAGATGTACTTCCAATAATCCAACACTTAAATGAAACCTCAAACCTTAATCCTATCCTAAAACCAACCTTAATCCTAACCCTAACCTAGGTCAAAACCTAGCCCTAAGTCTAAACCTTAAAAGAGGTGTAACCCTAAGCCTAGGTCTAATTCTGTATACTCCTAAGCTTAAACTGAACCCTAACCTAAGGCTCACCCTAAACCAAGCTCTAACCCTAACCATATGTCTACCTTAAGGCTAAGCCTAATCCTAACCCCAAATCTGATGTGAACATGCAGCTCCCCCTACAACTAACCTTAATCCTAACAGTCACCCTTTGCCTGAACCTAACAACTCTATCCATCACCTTCAATCCAAGCCTCCATATCACCGTTAATGTAATCCAATCCCTGAAACTAGACAGAGAGCTAAACTTATCCACAACCAAAACGGATGTAACACACAAGGAGCAAGCCTGACCCCAACTCTTTACCTAGCACACTTTCTAACCCTCACACAAATATTAACCTCAACCCATACCTTAACAGTCAAGTGTACCATAAGCCTAAATGAGACAATAGGTTCATTCATCCTTAAGCACTAAACCCTACTCTTACCTTCAACCTCACACTCACCCTACATTTGATCCACAACCTTACCATAACCCGAATCCTCAAGCAGCCTTAACTCTAACCTGAACTCTAACACTGTCTCTAAACATGCCCACATGCCTGTACCTATGCCCCTTTAAAGTGAACCCTAAACCAAAATCTTCTGTCCCACTATTTTGCAGCATTTTACAGAAGTACACTGGGAAAGATTTTTCTGCAAGGAAGAAACTGCAGGCGGGGTGGCTGAAATGAGAATATTATGCTGCACGAGCTCTTTGCCCTCAGATGTAGAAGTGTCATCAGTGGGCTTTATAGACAAACGGGACTTTAATAAGTGATCACCAACCACTGTGAATTCCCTTTGTTCTAGACTCCTGAAATAAAGAGTTGTCCTGAGTCACATAAACCTGCACCAAGTGGTCTTAATGTGGCGCTGGGACATGCCGGTATAAGAGAATTCCGAAGAAGGCTGAACGTCCACAATTGAATGGTCATTGCCAGAAATGAAGTGGCAGCCGGATCAGACTGGGAAACTTAAGCTTCCATTAGACAATGAAGATGTGAGAATCTAGTACGTCCAAAATTCATGGTTTCCTTAGATCCATGAAATTCCTTGTTGAATTTTAGTCAGAAAATGAAAACTCCGGAGCCTCTGTTCAGCAGGCCCGGGTGTAGCTCCCAGAGGCACACTGGTGCTCCTCTAGAATTTGGATAAAAATCGTTTTCACGGGAATAAGGAACCTTGATCAAGCCAGGTGGGTCTTGACAAAGGAAGTTGCTGATTGTGCTGGCTATATGACAAGCACCCAGCTGTGCCAGCCCATCACTTATTCAGCACAGGAATCTGCATAGATTGATCCAAGACAAAGGAAAACTCAGGGAGGCAGCACCCATGTTGGAAAGCATTTGTACTTCTAAGAGGAGGCCAATGATGTAAAACTACATAACCCTGGCAAATAGTTTTCATCATTGGCAGAATTTCACGGAGCAATATTGCTGGGAGAGAAAAGGCACCACCTAAGGGAAGCATGCTCAACAAAACTACCTAGGGCAGGAGACTGGTTGCCCTCAGGCACTAGGCGTGTCAGGCCTCAGCATTGTAAGGCGAGTTCACTGAAGTCCCTGCGTGAAGTTTTCTCAGCTGTGCTACATCTATGTCCCTAAAATTTACTCTGCCGTTTCTGATGATCCTGAGTTATGAACGGCCACCTTTCACCGTTCTCCTTACACTCGTGCGTCTCCATCGACCTTAAAAGAAAGGTTGGACACGCAACTGCTGGCAGGTAAATTCAGCAAACTTTGTCTTAACACAAAGAGTCTGCTCTGTGGTGACCCGTCTTCCACGGTAAAACATTTCCTAGCGAATAAGGAATCTTCCCATCGCAATGACAATATGAGAGAATTGCCACCGATGGATTTGCCGTTGTGCCTACAAATATCATCTTGAGGCCATACAGTAGTGAAGCACGGGAACCCAGGCGCTTCACCCTTTACTCTAGACCAGTGAAACACAGAGAAGCACTGTTGACCTGTGATACATGACATTGCTGGAAGCTTCAGTGCACAGAGGCTTGGGAACCTGGAAGGAGCTTCTTCCGTGTGAATAAAACGCAGGCTGACCTTCATAGCAGGTTCCAGATTCTCAGGAATTCCATGGGCTGTATTGCTCAGAGGTAGAACCCACTGCTTGGGGCACACTTGAACTGAAAAATCTTGCTGGACTCACGGCTTTCCCAAAGACCCAAGATTCTCAAAGAGCGAGCGTAAGTTTGACGGAAAAACAAACTGCCGGTGGCGCCATATTGCCTTGAAACCGGCAAGAAGCAAGATTTTCCTTAAACCATGAATCTCAGAAACATTGTGATCGTGAAGGAAAACCAGGGAGAGCAGATGTACTTCCAATAATCCAACACTTAAATGAAACCTCAAACCTTAATCCTATCCTAAAACCAACCTTAATCCTAACCCTAACCTAGGTCAAAACCTAGCCCTAAGTCTAAACCTTAAAAGAGGTGTAACCCTAAGCCTAGGTCTAATTCTGTATACTCCTAAGCTTAAACTGAACCCTAACCTAAGGCTCACCCTAAACCAAGCTCTAACCCTAACCATATGTCTACCTTAAGGCTAAGCCTAATCCTAACCCCAAATCTGATGTGAACATGCAGCTCCCCCTACAACTAACCTTAATCCTAACAGTCACCCTTTGCCTGAACCTAACAACTCTATCCATCACCTTCAATCCAAGCCTCCATATCACCGTTAATGTAATCCAATCCCTGAAACTAGACAGAGAGCTAAACTTATCCACAACCAAAACGGATGTAACACACAAGGAGCAAGCCTGACCCCAACTCTTTACCTAGCACACTTTCTAACCCTCACACAAATATTAACCTCAACCCATACCTTAACAGTCAAGTGTACCATAAGCCTAAATGAGACAATAGGTTCATTCATCCTTAAGCACTAAACCCTACTCTTACCTTCAACCTCACACTCACCCTACATTTGATCCACAACCTTACCATAACCCGAATCCTCAAGCAGCCTTAACTCTAACCTGAACTCTAACACTGTCTCTAAACATGCCCACATGCCTGTACCTATGCCCCTTTAAAGTGAACCCTAAACCAAAATCTTCTGTCCCACTATTTTGCAGCATTTTACAGAAGTACACTGGGAAAGATTTTTCTGCAAGGAAGAAACTGCAGGCGGGGTGGCTGAAATGAGAATATTATGCTGCACGAGCTCTTTGCCCTCAGATGTAGAAGTGTCATCAGTGGGCTTTATAGACAAACGGGACTTTAATAAGTGATCACCAACCACTGTGAATTCCCTTTGTTCTAGACTCCTGAAATAAAGAGTTGTCCTGAGTCACATAAACCTGCACCAAGTGGTCTTAATGTGGCGCTGGGACATGCCGGTATAAGAGAATTCCGAAGAAGGCTGAACGTCCACAATTGAATGGTCATTGCCAGAAATGAAGTGGCAGCCGGATCAGACTGGGAAACTTAAGCTTCCATTAGACAATGAAGATGTGAGAATCTAGTACGTCCAAAATTCATGGTTTCCTTAGATCCATGAAATTCCTTGTTGAATTTTAGTCAGAAAATGAAAACTCCGGAGCCTCTGTTCAGCAGGCCCGGGTGTAGCTCCCAGAGGCACACTGGTGCTCCTCTAGAATTTGGATAAAAATCGTTTTCACGGGAATAAGGAACCTTGATCAAGCCAGGTGGGTCTTGACAAAGGAAGTTGCTGATTGTGCTGGCTATATGACAAGCACCCAGCTGTGCCAGCCCATCACTTATTCAGCACAGGAATCTGCATAGATTGATCCAAGACAAAGGAAAACTCAGGGAGGCAGCACCCATGTTGGAAAGCATTTGTACTTCTAAGAGGAGGCCAATGATGTAAAACTACATAACCCTGGCAAATAGTTTTCATCATTGGCAGAATTTCACGGAGCAATATTGCTGGGAGAGAAAAGGCACCACCTAAGGGAAGCATGCTCAACAAAACTACCTAGGGCAGGAGACTGGTTGCCCTCAGGCACTAGGCGTGTCAGGCCTCAGCATTGTAAGGCGAGTTCACTGAAGTCCCTGCGTGAAGTTTTCTCAGCTGTGCTACATCTATGTCCCTAAAATTTACTCTGCCGTTTCTGATGATCCTGAGTTATGAACGGCCACCTTTCACCGTTCTCCTTACACTCGTGCGTCTCCATCGACCTTAAAAGAAAGGTTGGACACGCAACTGCTGGCAGGTAAATTCAGCAAACTTTGTCTTAACACAAAGAGTCTGCTCTGTGGTGACCCGTCTTCCACGGTAAAACATTTCCTAGCGAATAAGAAATCTTCCCATCGCAATGACAATATGAGAGAATTGCCACCGATGGATTTGCCGTTGTGCCTACAAATATCATCTTGAGGCCATACAGTAGTGAAGCACGGGAACCCAGGCGCTTCACCCTTTACTCTAGACCAGTGAAACACAGAGAAGCACTGTTGACCTGTGATACATGACATTGCTGGAAGCTTCAGTGCACAGAGGCTTGGGAACCTGGAAGGAGCTTCTTCCGTGTGAATAAAACGCAGGCTGACCTTCATAGCAGGTTCCAGATTCTCAGGAATTCCATGGGCTGTATTGCTCAGAGGTAGAACCCACTGCTTGGGGCACACTTGAACTGAAAAATCTTGCTGGACTCACGGCTTTCCCAAAGACCCAAGATTCTCAAAGAGCGAGCGTAAGTTTGACGGAAAAACAAACTGCCGGTGGCGCCATATTGCCTTGAAACCGGCAAGAAGCAAGATTTTCCTTAAACCATGAATCTCAGAAACATTGTGATCGTGAAGGAAAACCAGGGAGAGCAGATGTACTTCCAATAATCCAACACTTAAATGAAACCTCAAACCTTAATCCTATCCTAAAACCAACCTTAATCCTAACCCTAACCTAGGTCAAAACCTAGCCCTAAGTCTAAACCTTAAAAGAGGTGTAACCCTAAGCCTAGGTCTAATTCTGTATACTCCTAAGCTTAAACTGAACCCTAACCTAAGGCTCACCCTAAACCAAGCTCTAACCCTAACCATATGTCTACCTTAAGGCTAAGCCTAATCCTAACCCCAAATCTGATGTGAACATGCAGCTCCCCCTACAACTAACCTTAATCCTAACAGTCACCCTTTGCCTGAACCTAACAACTCTATCCATCACCTTCAATCCAAGCCTCCATATCACCGTTAATGTAATCCAATCCCTGAAACTAGACAGAGAGCTAAACTTATCCACAACCAAAACGGATGTAACACACAAGGAGCAAGCCTGACCCCAACTCTTTACCTAGCACACTTTCTAACCCTCACACAAATATTAACCTCAACCCATACCTTAACAGTCAAGTGTACCATAAGCCTAAATGAGACAATAGGTTCATTCATCCTTAAGCACTAAACCCTACTCTTACCTTCAACCTCACACTCACCCTACATTTGATCCACAACCTTACCATAACCCGAATCCTCAAGCAGCCTTAACTCTAACCTGAACTCTAACACTGTCTCTAAACATGCCCACATGCCTGTACCTATGCCCCTTTAAAGTGAACCCTAAACCAAAATCTTCTGTCCCACTATTTTGCAGCATTTTACAGAAGTACACTGGGAAAGATTTTTCTGCAAGGAAGAAACTGCAGGCGGGGTGGCTGAAATGAGAATATTATGCTGCACGAGCTCTTTGCCCTCAGATGTAGAAGTGTCATCAGTGGGCTTTATAGACAAACGGGACTTTAATAAGTGATCACCAACCACTGTGAATTCCCTTTGTTCTAGACTCCTGAAATAAAGAGTTGTCCTGAGTCACATAAACCTGCACCAAGTGGTCTTAATGTGGCGCTGGGACATGCCGGTATAAGAGAATTCCGAAGAAGGCTGAACGTCCACAATTGAATGGTCATTGCCAGAAATGAAGTGGCAGCCGGATCAGACTGGGAAACTTAAGCTTCCATTAGACAATGAAGATGTGAGAATCTAGTACGTCCAAAATTCATGGTTTCCTTAGATCCATGAAATTCCTTGTTGAATTTTAGTCAGAAAATGAAAACTCCGGAGCCTCTGTTCAGCAGGCCCGGGTGTAGCTCCCAGAGGCACATTGGTGCTCCTCTAGAATTTGGATAAAAATCGTTTTCACGGGAATAAGGAACCTTGATCAAGCCAGGTGGGTCTTGACAAAGGAAGTTGCTGATTGTGCTGGCTATATGACAAGCACCCAGCTGTGCCAGCCCATCACTTATTCAGCACAGGAATCTGCATAGATTGATCCAAGACAAAGGAAAACTCAGGGAGGCAGCACCCATGTTGGAAAGCATTTGTACTTCTAAGAGGAGGCCAATGATGTAAAACTACATAACCCTGGCAAATAGTTTTCATCATTGGCAGAATTTCACGGAGCAATATTGCTGGGAGAGAAAAGGCACCACCTAAGGGAAGCATGCTCAACAAAACTACCTAGGGCAGGAGACTGGTTGCCCTCAGGCACTAGGCGTGTCAGGCCTCAGCATTGTAAGGCGAGTTCACTGAAGTCCCTGCGTGAAGTTTTCTCAGCTGTGCTACATCTATGTCCCTAAAATTTACTCTGCCGTTTCTGATGATCCTGAGTTATGAACGGCCACCTTTCACCGTTCTCCTTACACTCGTGCGTCTCCATCGACCTTAAAAGAAAGGTTGGACACGCAACTGCTGGCAGGTAAATTCAGCAAACTTTGTCTTAACACAAAGAGTCTGCTCTGTGGTGACCCGTCTTCCACGGTAAAACATTTCCTAGCGAATAAGGAATCTTCCCATCGCAATGACAATATGAGAGAATTGCCACCGATGGATTTGCCGTTGTGCCTACAAATATCATCTTGAGGCCATACAGTAGTGAAGCACGGGAACCCAGGCGCTTCACCCTTTACTCTAGACCAGTGAAACACAGAGAAGCACTGTTGACCTGTGATACATGACATTGCTGGAAGCTTCAGTGCACAGAGGCTTGGGAACCTGGAAGGAGCTTCTTCCGTGTGAATAAAACGCAGGCTGACCTTCATAGCAGGTTCCAGATTCTCAGGAATTCCATGGGCTGTATTGCTCAGAGGTAGAACCCACTGCTTGGGGCACACTTGAACTGAAAAATCTTGCTGGACTCACGGCTTTCCCAAAGACCCAAGATTCTCAAAGAGCGAGCGTAAGTTTGACGGAAAAACAAACTGCCGGTGGCGCCATATTGCCTTGAAACCGGCAAGAAGCAAGATTTTCCTTAAACCATGAATCTCAGAAACATTGTGATCGTGAAGGAAAACCAGGGAGAGCAGATGTACTTCCAATAATCCAACACTTAAATGAAACCTCAAACCTTAATCCTATCCTAAAACCAACCTTAATCCTAACCCTAACCTAGGTCAAAACCTAGCCCTAAGTCTAAACCTTAAAAGAGGTGTAACCCTAAGCCTAGGTCTAATTCTGTATACTCCTAAGCTTAAACTGAACCCTAACCTAAGGCTCACCCTAAACCAAGCTCTAACCCTAACCATATGTCTACCTTAAGGCTAAGCCTAATCCTAACCCCAAATCTGATGTGAACATGCAGCTCCCCCTACAACTAACCTTAATCCTAACAGTCACCCTTTGCCTGAACCTAACAACTCTATCCATCACCTTCAATCCAAGCCTCCATATCACCGTTAATGTAATCCAATCCCTGAAACTAGACAGAGAGCTAAACTTATCCACAACCAAAACGGATGTAACACACAAGGAGCAAGCCTGACCCCAACTCTTTACCTAGCACACTTTCTAACCCTCACACAAATATTAACCTCAACCCATACCTTAACAGTCAAGTGTACCATAAGCCTAAATGAGACAATAGGTTCATTCATCCTTAAGCACTAAACCCTACTCTTACCTTCAACCTCACACTCACCCTACATTTGATCCACAACCTTACCATAACCCGAATCCTCAAGCAGCCTTAACTCTAACCTGAACTCTAACACTGTCTCTAAACATGCCCACATGCCTGTACCTATGCCCCTTTAAAGTGAACCCTAAACCAAAATCTTCTGTCCCACTATTTTGCAGCATTTTACAGAAGTACACTGGGAAAGATTTTTCTGCAAGGAAGAAACTGCAGGCGGGGTGGCTGAAATGAGAATATTATGCTGCACGAGCTCTTTGCCCTCAGATGTAGAAGTGTCATCAGTGGGCTTTATAGACAAACGGGACTTTAATAAGTGATCACCAACCACTGTGAATTCCCTTTGTTCTAGACTCCTGAAATAAAGAGTTGTCCTGAGTCACATAAACCTGCACCAAGTGGTCTTAATGTGGCGCTGGGACATGCCGGTATAAGAGAATTCCGAAGAAGGCTGAACGTCCACAATTGAATGGTCATTGCCAGAAATGAAGTGGCAGCCGGATCAGACTGGGAAACTTAAGCTTCCATTAGACAATGAAGATGTGAGAATCTAGTACGTCCAAAATTCATGGTTTCCTTAGATCCATGAAATTCCTTGTTGAATTTTAGTCAGAAAATGAAAACTCCGGAGCCTCTGTTCAGCAGGCCCGGGTGTAGCTCCCAGAGGCACACTGGTGCTCCTCTAGAATTTGGATAAAAATCGTTTTCACGGGAATAAGGAACCTTGATCAAGCCAGGTGGGTCTTGACAAAGGAAGTTGCTGATTGTGCTGGCTATATGACAAGCACCCAGCTGTGCCAGCCCATCACTTATTCAGCACAGGAATCTGCATAGATTGATCCAAGACAAAGGAAAACTCAGGGAGGCAGCACCCATGTTGGAAAGCATTTGTACTTCTAAGAGGAGGCCAATGATGTAAAACTACATAACCCTGGCAAATAGTTTTCATCATTGGCAGAATTTCACGGAGCAATATTGCTGGGAGAGAAAAGGCACCACCTAAGGGAAGCATGCTCAACAAAACTACCTAGGGCAGGAGACTGGTTGCCCTCAGGCACTAGGCGTGTCAGGCCTCAGCATTGTAAGGCGAGTTCACTGAAGTCCCTGCGTGAAGTTTTCTCAGCTGTGCTACATCTATGTCCCTAAAATTTACTCTGCCGTTTCTGATGATCCTGAGTTATGAACGGCCACCTTTCACCGTTCTCCTTACACTCGTGCGTCTCCATCGACCTTAAAAGAAAGGTTGGACACGCAACTGCTGGCAGGTAAATTCAGCAAACTTTGTCTTAACACAAAGAGTCTGCTCTGTGGTGACCCGTCTTCCACGGTAAAACATTTCCTAGCGAATAAGGAATCTTCCCATCGCAATGACAATATGAGAGAATTGCCACCGATGGATTTGCCGTTGTGCCTACAAATATCATCTTGAGGCCATACAGTAGTGAAGCACGGGAACCCAGGCGCTTCACCCTTTACTCTAGACCAGTGAAACACAGAGAAGCACTGTTGACCTGTGATACATGACATTGCTGGAAGCTTCAGTGCACAGAGGCTTGGGAACCTGGAAGGAGCTTCTTCCGTGTGAATAAAACGCAGGCTGACCTTCATAGCAGGTTCCAGATTCTCAGGAATTCCATGGGCTGTATTGCTCAGAGGTAGAACCCACTGCTTGGGGCACACTTGAACTGAAAAATCTTGCTGGACTCACGGCTTTCCCAAAGACCCAAGATTCTCAAAGAGCGAGCGTAAGTTTGACGGAAAAACAAACTGCCGGTGGCGCCATATTGCCTTGAAACCGGCAAGAAGCAAGATTTTCCTTAAACCATGAATCTCAGAAACATTGTGATCGTGAAGGAAAACCAGGGAGAGCAGATGTACTTCCAATAATCCAACACTTAAATGAAACCTCAAACCTTAATCCTATCCTAAAACCAACCTTAATCCTAACCCTAACCTAGGTCAAAACCTAGCCCTAAGTCTAAACCTTAAAAGAGGTGTAACCCTAAGCCTAGGTCTAATTCTGTATACTCCTAAGCTTAAACTGAACCCTAACCTAAGGCTCACCCTAAACCAAGCTCTAACCCTAACCATATGTCTACCTTAAGGCTAAGCCTAATCCTAACCCCAAATCTGATGTGAACATGCAGCTCCCCCTACAACTAACCTTAATCCTAACAGTCACCCTTTGCCTGAACCTAACAACTCTATCCATCACCTTCAATCCAAGCCTCCATATCACCGTTAATGTAATCCAATCCCTGAAACTAGACAGAGAGCTAAACTTATCCACAACCAAAACGGATGTAACACACAAGGAGCAAGCCTGACCCCAACTCTTTACCTAGCACACTTTCTAACCCTCACACAAATATTAACCTCAACCCATACCTTAACAGTCAAGTGTACCATAAGCCTAAATGAGACAATAGGTTCATTCATCCTTAAGCACTAAACCCTACTCTTACCTTCAACCTCACACTCACCCTACATTTGATCCACAACCTTACCATAACCCGAATCCTCAAGCAGCCTTAACTCTAACCTGAACTCTAACACTGTCTCTAAACATGCCCACATGCCTGTACCTATGCCCCTTTAAAGTGAACCCTAAACCAAAATCTTCTGTCCCACTATTTTGCAGCATTTTACAGAAGTACACTGGGAAAGATTTTTCTGCAAGGAAGAAACTGCAGGCGGGGTGGCTGAAATGAGAATATTATGCTGCAGGAGCTCTTTGCCCTCAGATGTAGAAGTGTCATCAGTGGGCTTTATAGACAAACGGGACTTTAATAAGTGATCACCAACCACTGTGAATTCCCTTTGTTCTAGACTCCTGAAATAAAGAGTTGTCCTGAGTCACATAAACCTGCACCAAGTGGTCTTAATGTGGCGCTGGGACATGCCGGTATAAGAGAATTCCGAAGAAGGCTGAACGTCCACAATTGAATGGTCATTGCCAGAAATGAAGTGGCAGCCGGATCAGACTGGGAAACTTAAGCTTCCATTAGACAATGAAGATGTGAGAATCTAGTACGTCCAAAATTCATGGTTTCCTTAGATCCATGAAATTCCTTGTTGAATTTTAGTCAGAAAATGAAAACTCCGGAGCCTCTGTTCAGCAGGCCCGGGTGTAGCTCCCAGAGGCACACTGGTGCTCCTCTAGAATTTGGATAAAAATCGTTTTCACGGGAATAAGGAACCTTGATCAAGCCAGGTGGGTCTTGACAAAGGAAGTTGCTGATTGTGCTGGCTATATGACAAGCACCCAGCTGTGCCAGCCCATCACTTATTCAGCACAGGAATCTGCATAGATTGATCCAAGACAAAGGAAAACTCAGGGAGGCAGCACCCGTGTTGGAAAGCATTTGTACTTCTAAGAGGAGGCCAATGATGTAAAACTACATAACCCTGGCAAATAGTTTTCATCATTGGCAGAATTTCACGGAGCAATATTGCTGGGAGAGAAAAGGCACCACCTAAGGGAAGCATGCTCAACAAAACTACCTAGGGCAGGAGACTGGTTGCCCTCAGGCACTAGGCGTGTCAGGCCTCAGCATTGTAAGGCGAGTTCACTGAAGTCCCTGCGTGAAGTTTTCTCAGCTGTGCTACATCTATGTCCCTAAAATTTACTCTGCCGTTTCTGATGATCCTGAGTTATGAACGGCCACCTTTCACCGTTCTCCTTACACTCGTGCGTCTCCATCGACCTTAAAAGAAAGGTTGGACACGCAACTGCTGGCAGGTAAATTCAGCAAACTTTGTCTTAACACAAAGAGTCTGCTCTGTGGTGACCCGTCTTCCACGGTAAAACATTTCCTAGCGAATAAGGAATCTTCCCATCGCAATGACAATATGAGAGAATTGCCACCGATGGATTTGCCGTTGTGCCTACAAATATCATCTTGAGGCCATACAGTAGTGAAGCACGGGAACCCAGGCGCTTCACCCTTTACTCTAGACCAGTGAAACACAGAGAAGCACTGTTGACCTGTGATACATGACATTGCTGGAAGCTTCAGTGCACAGAGGCTTGGGAACCTGGAAGGAGCTTCTTCCGTGTGAATAAAACGCAGGCTGACCTTCATAGCAGGTTCCAGATTCTCAGGAATTCCATGGGCTGTATTGCTCAGAGGTAGAACCCACTGCTTGGGGCACACTTGAACTGAAAAATCTTGCTGGACTCACGGCTTTCCCAAAGACCCAAGATTCTCAAAGAGCGAGCGTAAGTTTGACGGAAAAACAAACTGCCGGTGGCGCCATATTGCCTTGAAACCGGCAAGAAGCAAGATTTTCCTTAAACCATGAATCTCAGAAACATTGTGATCGTGAAGGAAAACCAGGGAGAGCAGATGTACTTCCAATAATCCAACACTTAAATGAAACCTCAAACCTTAATCCTATCCTAAAACCAACCTTAATCCTAACCCTAACCTAGGTCAAAACCTAGCCCTAAGTCTAAACCTTAAAAGAGGTGTAACCCTAAGCCTAGGTCTAATTCTGTATACTCCTAAGCTTAAACTGAACCCTAACCTAAGGCTCACCCTAAACCAAGCTCTAACCCTAACCATATGTCTACCTTAAGGCTAAGCCTAATCCTAACCCCAAATCTGATGTGAACATGCAGCTCCCCCTACAACTAACCTTAATCCTAACAGTCACCCTTTGCCTGAACCTAACAACTCTATCCATCACCTTCAATCCAAGCCTCCATATCACCGTTAATGTAATCCAATCCCTGAAACTAGACAGAGAGCTAAACTTATCCACAACCAAAACGGATGTAACACACAAGGAGCAAGCCTGACCCCAACTCTTTACCTAGCACACTTTCTAACCCTCACACAAATATTAACCTCAACCCATACCTTAACAGTCAAGTGTACCATAAGCCTAAATGAGACAATAGGTTCATTCATCCTTAAGCACTAAACCCTACTCTTACCTTCAACCTCACACTCACCCTACATTTGATCCACAACCTTACCATAACCCGAATCCTCAAGCAGCCTTAACTCTAACCTGAACTCTAACACTGTCTCTAAACATGCCCACATGCCTGTACCTATGCCCCTTTAAAGTGAACCCTAAACCAAAATCTTCTGTCCCACTATTTTGCAGCATTTTACAGAAGTACACTGGGAAAGATTTTTCTGCAAGGAAGAAACTGCAGGCGGGGTGGCTGAAATGAGAATATTATGCTGCACGAGCTCTTTGCCCTCAGATGTAGAAGTGTCATCAGTGGGCTTTATAGACAAACGGGACTTTAATAAGTGATCACCAACCACTGTGAATTCCCTTTGTTCTAGACTCCTGAAATAAAGAGTTGTCCTGAGTCACATAAACCTGCACCAAGTGGTCTTAATGTGGCGCTGGGACATGCCGGTATAAGAGAATTCCGAAGAAGGCTGAACGTCCACAATTGAATGGTCATTGCCAGAAATGAAGTGGCAGCCGGATCAGACTGGGAAACTTAAGCTTCCATTAGACAATGAAGATGTGAGAATCTAGTACGTCCAAAATTCATGGTTTCCTTAGATCCATGAAATTCCTTGTTGAATTTTAGTCAGAAAATGAAAACTCCGGAGCCTCTGTTCAGCAGGCCCGGGTGTAGCTCCCAGAGGCACACTGGTGCTCCTCTAGAATTTGGATAAAAATCGTTTTCACGGGAATAAGGAACCTTGATCAAGCCAGGTGGGTCTTGACAAAGGAAGTTGCTGATTGTGCTGGCTATATGACAAGCACCCAGCTGTGCCAGCCCATCACTTATTCAGCACAGGAATCTGCATAGATTGATCCAAGACAAAGGAAAACTCAGGGAGGCAGCACCCGTGTTGGAAAGCATTTGTACTTCTAAGAGGAGGCCAATGATGTAAAACTACATAACCCTGGCAAATAGTTTTCATCATTGGCAGAATTTCACGGAGCAATATTGCTGGGAGAGAAAAGGCACCACCTAAGGGAAGCATGCTCAACAAAACTACCTAGGGCAGGAGACTGGTTGCCCTCAGGCACTAGGCGTGTCAGGCCTCAGCATTGTAAGGCGAGTTCACTGAAGTCCCTGCGTGAAGTTTTCTCAGCTGTGCTACATCTATGTCCCTAAAATTTACTCTGCCGTTTCTGATGATCCTGAGTTATGAACGGCCACCTTTCACCGTTCTCCTTACACTCGTGCGTCTCCATCGACCTTAAAAGAAAGGTTGGACACGCAACTGCTGGCAGGTAAATTCAGCAAACTTTGTCTTAACACAAAGAGTCTGCTCTGTGGTGACCCGTCTTCCACGGTAAAACATTTCCTAGCGAATAAGGAATCTTCCCATCGCAATGACAATATGAGAGAATTGCCACCGATGGATTTGCCGTTGTGCCTACAAATATCATCTTGAGGCCATACAGTAGTGAAGCACGGGAACCCAGGCGCTTCACCCTTTACTCTAGACCAGTGAAACACAGAGAAGCACTGTTGACCTGTGATACATGACATTGCTGGAAGCTTCAGTGCACAGAGGCTTGGGAACCTGGAAGGAGCTTCTTCCGTGTGAATAAAACGCAGGCTGACCTTCATAGCAGGTTCCAGATTCTCAGGAATTCCATGGGCTGTATTGCTCAGAGGTAGAACCCACTGCTTGGGGCACACTTGAACTGAAAAATCTTGCTGGACTCACGGCTTTCCCAAAGACCCAAGATTCTCAAAGAGCGAGCGTAAGTTTGACGGAAAAACAAACTGCCGGTGGCGCCATATTGCCTTGAAACCGGCAAGAAGCAAGATTTTCCTTAAACCATGAATCTCAGAAACATTGTGATCGTGAAGGAAAACCAGGGAGAGCAGATGTACTTCCAATAATCCAACACTTAAATGAAACCTCAAACCTTAATCCTATCCTAAAACCAACCTTAATCCTAACCCTAACCTAGGTCAAAACCTAGCCCTAAGTCTAAACCTTAAAAGAGGTGTAACCCTAAGCCTAGGTCTAATTCTGTATACTCCTAAGCTTAAACTGAACCCTAACCTAAGGCTCACCCTAAACCAAGCTCTAACCCTAACCATATGTCTACCTTAAGGCTAAGCCTAATCCTAACCCCAAATCTGATGTGAACATGCAGCTCCCCCTACAACTAACCTTAATCCTAACAGTCACCCTTTGCCTGAACCTAACAACTCTATCCATCACCTTCAATCCAAGCCTCCATATCACCGTTAATGTAATCCAATCCCTGAAACTAGACAGAGAGCTAAACTTATCCACAACCAAAACGGATGTAACACACAAGGAGCAAGCCTGACCCCAACTCTTTACCTAGCACACTTTCTAACCCTCACACAAATATTAACCTCAACCCATACCTTAACAGTCAAGTGTACCATAAGCCTAAATGAGACAATAGGTTCATTCATCCTTAAGCACTAAACCCTACTCTTACCTTCAACCTCACACTCACCCTACATTTGATCCACAACCTTACCATAACCCGAATCCTCAAGCAGCCTTAACTCTAACCTGAACTCTAACACTGTCTCTAAACATGCCCACATGCCTGTACCTATGCCCCTTTAAAGTGAACCCTAAACCAAAATCTTCTGTCCCACTATTTTGCAGCATTTTACAGAAGTACACTGGGAAAGATTTTTCTGCAAGGAAGAAACTGCAGGCGGGGTGGCTGAAATGAGAATATTATGCTGCACGAGCTCTTTGCCCTCAGATGTAGAAGTGTCATCAGTGGGCTTTATAGACAAACGGGACTTTAATAAGTGATCACCAACCACTGTGAATTCCCTTTGTTCTAGACTCCTGAAATAAAGAGTTGTCCTGAGTCACATAAACCTGCACCAAGTGGTCTTAATGTGGCGCTGGGACATGCCGGTATAAGAGAATTCCGAAGAAGGCTGAACGTCCACAATTGAATGGTCATTGCCAGAAATGAAGTGGCAGCCGGATCAGACTGGGAAACTTAAGCTTCCATTAGACAATGAAGATGTGAGAATCTAGTACGTCCAAAATTCATGGTTTCCTTAGATCCATGAAATTCCTTGTTGAATTTTAGTCAGAAAATGAAAACTCCGGAGCCTCTGTTCAGCAGGCCCGGGTGTAGCTCCCAGAGGCACACTGGTGCTCCTCTAGAATTTGGATAAAAATCGTTTTCACGGGAATAAGGAACCTTGATCAAGCCAGGTGGGTCTTGACAAAGGAAGTTGCTGATTGTGCTGGCTATATGACAAGCACCCAGCTGTGCCAGCCCATCACTTATTCAGCACAGGAATCTGCATAGATTGATCCAAGACAAAGGAAAACTCAGGGAGGCAGCACCCATGTTGGAAAGCATTTGTACTTCTAAGAGGAGGCCAATGATGTAAAACTACATAACCCTGGCAAATAGTTTTCATCATTGGCAGAATTTCACGGAGCAATATTGCTGGGAGAGAAAAGGCACCACCTAAGGGAAGCATGCTCAACAAAACTACCTAGGGCAGGAGACTGGTTGCCCTCAGGCACTAGGCGTGTCAGGCCTCAGCATTGTAAGGCGAGTTCACTGAAGTCCCTGCGTGAAGTTTTCTCAGCTGTGCTACATCTATGTCCCTAAAATTTACTCTGCCGTTTCTGATGATCCTGAGTTATGAACGGCCACCTTTCACCGTTCTCCTTACACTCGTGCGTCTCCATCGACCTTAAAAGAAAGTTTGGACACGCAACTGCTGGCAGGTAAATTCAGCAAACTTTGTCTTAACACAAAGAGTCTGCTCTGTGGTGACCCGTCTTCCACGGTAAAACATTTCCTAGCGAATAAGAAATCTTCCCATCGCAATGACAATATGAGAGAATTGCCACCGATGGATTTGCCGTTGTGCCTACAAATATCATCTTGAGGCCATACAGTAGTGAAGCACGGGAACCCAGGCGCTTCACCCTTTACTCTAGACCAGTGAAACACAGAGAAGCACTGTTGACCTGTGATACATGACATTGCTGGAAGCTTCAGTGCACAGAGGCTTGGGAACCTGGAAGGAGCTTCTTCCGTGTGAATAAAACGCAGGCTGACCTTCATAGCAGGTTCCAGATTCTCAGGAATTCCATGGGCTGTATTGCTCAGAGGTAGAACCCACTGCTTGGGGCACACTTGAACTGAAAAATCTTGCTGGACTCACGGCTTTCCCAAAGACCCAAGATTCTCAAAGAGCGAGCGTAAGTTTGACGGAAAAACAAACTGCCGGTGGCGCCATATTGCCTTGAAACCGGCAAGAAGCAAGATTTTCCTTAAACCATGAATCTCAGAAACATTGTGATCGTGAAGGAAAACCAGGGAGAGCAGATGTACTTCCAATAATCCAACACTTAAATGAAACCTCAAACCTTAATCCTATCCTAAAACCAACCTTAATCCTAACCCTAACCTAGGTCAAAACCTAGCCCTAAGTCTAAACCTTAAAAGAGGTGTAACCCTAAGCCTAGGTCTAATTCTGTATACTCCTAAGCTTAAACTGAACCCTAACCTAAGGCTCACCCTAAACCAAGCTCTAACCCTAACCATATGTCTACCTTAAGGCTAAGCCTAATCCTAACCCCAAATCTGATGTGAACATGCAGCTCCCCCTACAACTAACCTTAATCCTAACAGTCACCCTTTGCCTGAACCTAACAACTCTATCCATCACCTTCAATCCAAGCCTCCATATCACCGTTAATGTAATCCAATCCCTGAAACTAGACAGAGAGCTAAACTTATCCACAACCAAAACGGATGTAACACACAAGGAGCAAGCCTGACCCCAACTCTTTACCTAGCACACTTTCTAACCCTCACACAAATATTAACCTCAACCCATACCTTAACAGTCAAGTGTACCATAAGCCTAAATGAGACAATAGGTTCATTCATCCTTAAGCACTAAACCCTACTCTTACCTTCAACCTCACACTCACCCTACATTTGATCCACAACCTTACCATAACCCGAATCCTCAAGCAGCCTTAACTCTAACCTGAACTCTAACACTGTCTCTAAACATGCCCACATGCCTGTACCTATGCCCCTTTAAAGTGAACCCTAAACCAAAATCTTCTGTCCCACTATTTTGCAGCATTTTACAGAAGTACACTGGGAAAGATTTTTCTGCAAGGAAGAAACTGCAGGCGGGGTGGCTGAAATGAGAATATTATGCTGCACGAGCTCTTTGCCCTCAGATGTAGAAGTGTCATCAGTGGGCTTTATAGACAAACGGGACTTTAATAAGTGATCACCAACCACTGTGAATTCCCTTTGTTCTAGACTCCTGAAATAAAGAGTTGTCCTGAGTCACATAAACCTGCACCAAGTGGTCTTAATGTGGCGCTGGGACATGCCGGTATAAGAGAATTCCGAAGAAGGCTGAACGTCCACAATTGAATGGTCATTGCCAGAAATGAAGTGGCAGCCGGATCAGACTGGGAAACTTAAGCTTCCATTAGACAATGAAGATGTGAGAATCTAGTACGTCCAAAATTCATGGTTTCCTTAGATCCATGAAATTCCTTGTTGAATTTTAGTCAGAAAATGAAAACTCCGGAGCCTCTGTTCAGCAGGCCCGGGTGTAGCTCCCAGAGGCACACTGGTGCTCCTCTAGAATTTGGATAAAAATCGTTTTCACGGGAATAAGGAACCTTGATCAAGCCAGGTGGGTCTTGACAAAGGAAGTTGCTGATTGTGCTGGCTATATGACAAGCACCCAGCTGTGCCAGCCCATCACTTATTCAGCACAGGAATCTGCATAGATTGATCCAAGACAAAGGAAAACTCAGGGAGGCAGCACCCATGTTGGAAAGCATTTGTGCTTCTAAGAGGAGGCCAATGATGTAAAACTACATAACCCTGGCAAATAGTTTTCATCATTGGCAGAATTTCACGGAGCAATATTGCTGGGAGAGAAAAGGCACCACCTAAGGGAAGCATGCTCAACAAAACTACCTAGGGCAGGAGACTGGTTGCCCTCAGGCACTAGGCGTGTCAGGCCTCAGCATTGTAAGGCGAGTTCACTGAAGTCCCTGCGTGAAGTTTTCTCAGCTGTGCTACATCTATGTCCCTAAAATTTACTCTGCCGTTTCTGATGATCCTGAGTTATGAACGGCCACCTTTCACCGTTCTCCTTACACTCGTGCGTCTCCATCGACCTTAAAAGAAAGGTTGGACACGCAACTGCTGGCAGGTAAATTCAGCAAACTTTGTCTTAACACAAAGAGTCTGCTCTGTGGTGACCCGTCTTCCACGGTAAAACATTTCCTAGCGAATAAGGAATCTTCCCATCGCAATGACAATATGAGAGAATTGCCACCGATGGATTTGCCGTTGTGCCTACAAATATCATCTTGAGGCCATACAGTAGTGAAGCACGGGAACCCAGGCGCTTCACCCTTTACTCTAGACCAGTGAAACACAGAGAAGCACTGTTGACCTGTGATACATGACATTGCTGGAAGCTTCAGTGCACAGAGGCTTGGGAACCTGGAAGGAGCTTCTTCCGTGTGAATAAAACGCAGGCTGACCTTCATAGCAGGTTCCAGATTCTCAGGAATTCCATGGGCTGTATTGCTCAGAGGTAGAACCCACTGCTTGGGGCACACTTGAACTGAAAAATCTTGCTGGACTCACGGCTTTCCCAAAGACCCAAGATTCTCAAAGAGCGAGCGTAAGTTTGACGGAAAAACAAACTGCCGGTGGCGCCATATTGCCTTGAAACCGGCAAGAAGCAAGATTTTCCTTAAACCATGAATCTCAGAAACATTGTGATCGTGAAGGAAAACCAGGGAGAGCAGATGTACTTCCAATAATCCAACACTTAAATGAAACCTCAAACCTTAATCCTATCCTAAAACCAACCTTAATCCTAACCCTAACCTAGGTCAAAACCTAGCCCTAAGTCTAAACCTTAAAAGAGGTGTAACCCTAAGCCTAGGTCTAATTCTGTATACTCCTAAGCTTAAACTGAACCCTAACCTAAGGCTCACCCTAAACCAAGCTCTAACCCTAACCATATGTCTACCTTAAGGCTAAGCCTAATCCTAACCCCAAATCTGATGTGAACATGCAGCTCCCCCTACAACTAACCTTAATCCTAACAGTCACCCTTTGCCTGAACCTAACAACTCTATCCATCACCTTCAATCCAAGCCTCCATATCACCGTTAATGTAATCCAATCCCTGAAACTAGACAGAGAGCTAAACTTATCCACAACCAAAACGGATGTAACACACAAGGAGCAAGCCTGACCCCAACTCTTTACCTAGCACACTTTCTAACCCTCACACAAATATTAACCTCAACCCATACCTTAACAGTCAAGTGTACCATAAGCCTAAATGAGACAATAGGTTCATTCATCCTTAAGCACTAAACCCTACTCTTACCTTCAACCTCACACTCACCCTACATTTGATCCACAACCTTACCATAACCCGAATCCTCAAGCAGCCTTAACTCTAACCTGAACTCTAACACTGTCTCTAAACATGCCCACATGCCTGTACCTATGCCCCTTTAAAGTGAACCCTAAACCAAAATCTTCTGTCCCACTATTTTGCAGCATTTTACAGAAGTACACTGGGAAAGATTTTTCTGCAAGGAAGAAACTGCAGGCGGGGTGGCTGAAATGAGAATATTATGCTGCACGAGCTCTTTGCCCTCAGATGTAGAAGTGTCATCAGTGGGCTTTATAGACAAACGGGACTTTAATAAGTGATCACCAACCACTGTGAATTCCCTTTGTTCTAGACTCCTGAAATAAAGAGTTGTCCTGAGTCACATAAACCTGCACCAAGTGGTCTTAATGTGGCGCTGGGACATGCCGGTATAAGAGAATTCCGAAGAAGGCTGAACGTCCACAATTGAATGGTCATTGCCAGAAATGAAGTGGCAGCCGGATCAGACTGGGAAACTTAAGCTTCCATTAGACAATGAAGATGTGAGAATCTAGTACGTCCAAAATTCATGGTTTCCTTAGATCCATGAAATTCCTTGTTGAATTTTAGTCAGAAAATGAAAACTCCGGAGCCTCTGTTCAGCAGGCCCGGGTGTAGCTCCCAGAGGCACACTGGTGCTCCTCTAGAATTTGGATAAAAATCGTTTTCACGGGAATAAGGAACCTTGATCAAGCCAGGTGGGTCTTGACAAAGGAAGTTGCTGATTGTGCTGGCTATATGACAAGCACCCAGCTGTGCCAGCCCATCACTTATTCAGCACAGGAATCTGCATAGATTGATCCAAGACAAAGGAAAACTCAGGGAGGCAGCACCCATGTTGGAAAGCATTTGTACTTCTAAGAGGAGGCCAATGATGTAAAACTACATAACCCTGGCAAATAGTTTTCATCATTGGCAGAATTTCACGGAGCAATATTGCTGGGAGAGAAAAGGCACCACCTAAGGGAAGCATGCTCAACAAAACTACCTAGGGCAGGAGACTGGTTGCCCTCAGGCACTAGGCGTGTCAGGCCTCAGCATTGTAAGGCGAGTTCACTGAAGTCCCTGCGTGAAGTTTTCTCAGCTGTGCTACATCTATGTCCCTAAAATTTACTCTGCCGTTTCTGATGATCCTGAGTTATGAACGGCCACCTTTCACCGTTCTCCTTACACTCGTGCGTCTCCATCGACCTTAAAAGAAAGGTTGGACACGCAACTGCTGGCAGGTAAATTCAGCAAACTTTGTCTTAACACAAAGAGTCTGCTCTGTGGTGACCCGTCTTCCACGGTAAAACATTTCCTAGCGAATAAGGAATCTTCCCATCGCAATGACAATATGAGAGAATTGCCACCGATGGATTTGCCGTTGTGCCTACAAATATCATCTTGAGGCCATACAGTAGTGAAGCACGGGAACCCAGGCGCTTCACCCTTTACTCTAGACCAGTGAAACACAGAGAAGCACTGTTGACCTGTGATACATGACATTGCTGGAAGCTTCAGTGCACAGAGGCTTGGGAACCTGGAAGGAGCTTCTTCCGTGTGAATAAAACGCAGGCTGACCTTCATAGCAGGTTCCAGATTCTCAGGAATTCCATGGGCTGTATTGCTCAGAGGTAGAACCCACTGCTTGGGGCACACTTGAACTGAAAAATCTTGCTGGACTCACGGCTTTCCCAAAGACCCAAGATTCTCAAAGAGCGAGCGTAAGTTTGACGGAAAAACAAACTGCCGGTGGCGCCATATTGCCTTGAAACCGGCAAGAAGCAAGATTTTCCTTAAACCATGAATCTCAGAAACATTGTGATCGTGAAGGAAAACCAGGGAGAGCAGATGTACTTCCAATAATCCAACACTTAAATGAAACCTCAAACCTTAATCCTATCCTAAAACCAACCTTAATCCTAACCCTAACCTAGGTCAAAACCTAGCCCTAAGTCTAAACCTTAAAAGAGGTGTAACCCTAAGCCTAGGTCTAATTCTGTATACTCCTAAGCTTAAACTGAACCCTAACCTAAGGCTCACCCTAAACCAAGCTCTAACCCTAACCATATGTCTACCTTAAGGCTAAGCCTAATCCTAACCCCAAATCTGATGTGAACATGCAGCTCCCCCTACAACTAACCTTAATCCTAACAGTCACCCTTTGCCTGAACCTAACAACTCTATCCATCACCTTCAATCCAAGCCTCCATATCACCGTTAATGTAATCCAATCCCTGAAACTAGACAGAGAGCTAAACTTATCCACAACCAAAACGGATGTAACACACAAGGAGCAAGCCTGACCCCAACTCTTTACCTAGCACACTTTCTAACCCTCACACAAATATTAACCTCAACCCATACCTTAACAGTCAAGTGTACCATAAGCCTAAATGAGACAATAGGTTCATTCATCCTTAAGCACTAAACCCTACTCTTACCTTCAACCTCACACTCACCCTACATTTGATCCACAACCTTACCATAACCCGAATCCTCAAGCAGCCTTAACTCTAACCTGAACTCTAACACTGTCTCTAAACATGCCCACATGCCTGTACCTATGCCCCTTTAAAGTGAACCCTAAACCAAAATCTTCTGTCCCACTATTTTGCAGCATTTTACAGAAGTACACTGGGAAAGATTTTTCTGCAAGGAAGAAACTGCAGGCGGGGTGGCTGAAATGAGAATATTATGCTGCACGAGCTCTTTGCCCTCAGATGTAGAAGTGTCATCAGTGGGCTTTATAGACAAACGGGACTTTAATAAGTGATCACCAACCACTGTGAATTCCCTTTGTTCTAGACTCCTGAAATAAAGAGTTGTCCTGAGTCACATAAACCTGCACCAAGTGGTCTTAATGTGGCGCTGGGACATGCCGGTATAAGAGAATTCCGAAGAAGGCTGAACGTCCACAATTGAATGGTCATTGCCAGAAATGAAGTGGCAGCCGGATCAGACTGGGAAACTTAAGCTTCCATTAGACAATGAAGATGTGAGAATCTAGTACGTCCAAAATTCATGGTTTCCTTAGATCCATGAAATTCCTTGTTGAATTTTAGTCAGAAAATGAAAACTCCGGAGCCTCTGTTCAGCAGGCCCGGGTGTAGCTCCCAGAGGCACACTGGTGCTCCTCTAGAATTTGGATAAAAATCGTTTTCACGGGAATAAGGAACCTTGATCAAGCCAGGTGGGTCTTGACAAAGGAAGTTGCTGATTGTGCTGGCTATATGACAAGCACCCAGCTGTGCCAGCCCATCACTTATTCAGCACAGGAATCTGCATAGATTGATCCAAGACAAAGGAAAACTCAGGGAGGCAGCACCCATGTTGGAAAGCATTTGTACTTCTAAGAGGAGGCCAATGATGTAAAACTACATAAACCTGGCAAATAGTTTTCATCATTGGCAGAATTTCACGGAGCAATATTGCTGGGAGAGAAAAGGCACCACCTAAGGGAAGCATGCTCAACAAAACTACCTAGGGCAGGAGACTGGTTGCCCTCAGGCACTAGGCGTGTCAGGCCTCAGCATTGTAAGGCGAGTTCACTGAAGTCCCTGCGTGAAGTTTTCTCAGCTGTGCTACATCTATGTCCCTAAAATTTACTCTGCCGTTTCTGATGATCCTGAGTTATGAACGGCCACCTTTCACCGTTCTCCTTACACTCGTGCGTCTCCATCGACCTTAAAAGAAAGGTTGGACACGCAACTGCTGGCAGGTAAATTCAGCAAACTTTGTCTTAACACAAAGAGTCTGCTCTGTGGTGACCCGTCTTCCACGGTAAAACATTTCCTAGCGAATAAGAAATCTTCCCATCGCAATGACAATATGAGAGAATTGCCACCGATGGATTTGCCGTTGTGCCTACAAATATCATCTTGAGGCCATACAGTAGTGAAGCACGGGAACCCAGGCGCTTCACCCTTTACTCTAGACCAGTGAAACACAGAGAAGCACTGTTGACCTGTGATACATGACATTGCTGGAAGCTTCAGTGCACAGAGGCTTGGGAACCTGGAAGGAGCTTCTTCCGTGTGAATAAAACGCAGGCTGACCTTCATAGCAGGTTCCAGATTCTCAGGAATTCCATGGGCTGTATTGCTCAGAGGTAGAACCCACTGCTTGGGGCACACTTGAACTGAAAAATCTTGCTGGACTCACGGCTTTCCCAAAGACCCAAGATTCTCAAAGAGCGAGCGTAAGTTTGACGGAAAAACAAACTGCCGGTGGCGCCATATTGCCTTGAAACCGGCAAGAAGCAAGATTTTCCTTAAACCATGAATCTCAGAAACATTGTGATCGTGAAGGAAAACCAGGGAGAGCAGATGTACTTCCAATAATCCAACACTTAAATGAAACCTCAAACCTTAATCCTATCCTAAAACCAACCTTAATCCTAACCCTAACCTAGGTCAAAGCCTAGCCCTAAGTCTAAACCTTAAAAGAGGTGTAACCCTAAGCCTAGGTCTAATTCTGTATACTCCTAAGCATAAACTGAACCCTAACCTAAGGCTCACCCTAAACCAAGCTCTAACCCTAACCATATGTCTACCTTAAGGCTAAGCCTAATCCTAACCCCAAATCTGATGTGAACATGCAGCTCCCCCTACAACTAACCTTAATCCTAACAGTCACCCTTTGCCTGAACCTAACAACTCTATCCATCACCTTCAATCCAAGCCTCCATATCACCGTTAATGTAATCCAATCCCTGAAACTAGACAGAGAGCTAAACTTATCCACAACCAAAACGGATGTAACACACAAGGAGCAAGCCTGACCCCAACTCTTTACCTAGCACACTTTCTAACCCTCACACAAATATTAACCTCAACCCATACCTTAACAGTCAAGTGTACCATAAGCCTAAATGAGACAATAGGTTCATTCATCCTTAAGCACTAAACCCTACTCTTACCTTCAACCTCACACTCACCCTACATTTGATCCACAACCTTACCATAACCCGAATCCTCAAGCAGCCTTAACTCTAACCTGAACTCTAACACTGTCTCTAAACATGCCCACATGCCTGTACCTATGCCCCTTTAAAGTGAACCCTAAACCAAAATCTTCTGTCCCACTATTTTGCAGCATTTTACAGAAGTACACTGGGAAAGATTTTTCTGCAAGGAAGAAACTGCAGGCGGGGTGGCTGAAATGAGAATATTATGCTGCACGAGCTCTTTGCCCTCAGATGTAGAAGTGTCATCAGTGGGCTTTATAGACAAACGGGACTTTAATAAGTGATCACCAACCACTGTGAATTCCCTTTGTTCTAGACTCCTGAAATAAAGAGTTGTCCTGAGTCACATAAACCTGCACCAAGTGGTCTTAATGTGGCGCTGGGACATGCCGGTATAAGAGAATTCCGAAGAAGGCTGAACGTCCACAATTGAATGGTCATTGCCAGAAATGAAGTGGCAGCCGGATCAGACTGGGAAACTTAAGCTTCCATTAGACAATGAAGATGTGAGAATCTAGTACGTCCAAAATTCATGGTTTCCTTAGATCCATGAAATTCCTTGTTGAATTTTAGTCAGAAAATGAAAACTCCGGAGCCTCTGTTCAGCAGGCCCGGGTGTAGCTCCCAGAGGCACACTGGTGCTCCTCTAGAATTTGGATAAAAATCGTTTTCACGGGAATAAGGAACCTTGATCAAGCCAGGTGGGTCTTGACAAAGGAAGTTGCTGATTGTGCTGGCTATATGACAAGCACCCAGCTGTGCCAGCCCATCACTTATTCAGCACAGGAATCTGCATAGATTGATCCAAGACAAAGGAAAACTCAGGGAGGCAGCACCCATGTTGGAAAGCATTTGTACTTCTAAGAGGAGGCCAATGATGTAAAACTACATAACCCTGGCAAATAGTTTTCATCATTGGCAGAATTTCACGGAGCAATATTGCTGGGAGAGAAAAGGCACCACCTAAGGGAAGCATGCTCAACAAAACTACCTAGGGCAGGAGACTGGTTGCCCTCAGGCACTAGGCGTGTCAGGCCTCAGCATTGTAAGGCGAGTTCACTGAAGTCCCTGCGTGAAGTTTTCTCAGCTGTGCTACATCTATGTCCCTAAAATTTACTCTGCCGTTTCTGATGATCCTGAGTTATGAACGGCCACCTTTCACCGTTCTCCTTACACTCGTGCGTCTCCATCGACCTTAAAAGAAAGGTTGGACACGCAACTGCTGGCAGGTAAATTCAGCAAACTTTGTCTTAACACAAAGAGTCTGCTCTGTGGTGACCCGTCTTCCACGGTAAAACATTTCCTAGCGAATAAGGAATCTTCCCATCGCAATGACAATATGAGAGAATTGCCACCGATGGATTTGCCGTTGTGCCTACAAATATCATCTTGAGGCCATACAGTAGTGAAGCACGGGAACCCAGGCGCTTCACCCTTTACTCTAGACCAGTGAAACACAGAGAAGCACTGTTGACCTGTGATACATGACATTGCTGGAAGCTTCAGTGCACAGAGGCTTGGGAACCTGGAAGGAGCTTCTTCCGTGTGAATAAAACGCAGGCTGACCTTCATAGCAGGTTCCAGATTCTCAGGAATTCCATGGGCTGTATTGCTCAGAGGTAGAACCCACTGCTTGGGGCACACTTGAACTGAAAAATCTTGCTGGACTCACGGCTTTCCCAAAGACCCAAGATTCTCAAAGAGCGAGCGTAAGTTTGACGGAAAAACAAACTGCCGGTGGCGCCATATTGCCTTGAAACCGGCAAGAAGCAAGATTTTCCTTAAACCATGAATCTCAGAAACATTGTGATCGTGAAGGAAAACCAGGGAGAGCAGATGTACTTCCAATAATCCAACACTTAAATGAAACCTCAAACCTTAATCCTATCCTAAAACCAACCTTAATCCTAACCCTAACCTAGGTCAAAGCCTAGCCCTAAGTCTAAACCTTAAAAGAGGTGTAACCCTAAGCCTAGGTCTAATTCTGTATACTCCTAAGCATAAACTGAACCCTAACCTAAGGCTCACCCTAAACCAAGCTCTAACCCTAACCATATGTCTACCTTAAGGCTAAGCCTAATCCTAACCCCAAATCTGATGTGAACATGCAGCTCCCCCTACAACTAACCTTAATCCTAACAGTCACCCTTTGCCTGAACCTAACAACTCTATCCATCACCTTCAATCCAAGCCTCCATATCACCGTTAATGTAATCCAATCCCTGAAACTAGACAGAGAGCTAAACTTATCCACAACCAAAACGGATGTAACACACAAGGAGCAAGCCTGACCCCAACTCTTTACCTAGCACACTTTCTAACCCTCACACAAATATTAACCTCAACCCATACCTTAACAGTCAAGTGTACCATAAGCCTAAATGAGACAATAGGTTCATTCATCCTTAAGCACTAAACCCTACTCTTACCTTCAACCTCACACTCACCCTACATTTGATCCACAACCTTACCATAACCCGAATCCTCAAGCAGCCTTAACTCTAACCTGAACTCTAACACTGTCTCTAAACATGCCCACATGCCTGTACCTATGCCCCTTTAAAGTGAACCCTAAACCAAAATCTTCTGTCCCACTATTTTGCAGCATTTTACAGAAGTACACTGGGAAAGATTTTTCTGCAAGGAAGAAACTGCAGGCGGGGTGGCTGAAATGAGAATATTATGCTGCACGAGCTCTTTGCCCTCAGATGTAGAAGTGTCATCAGTGGGCTTTATAGACAAACGGGACTTTAATAAGTGATCACCAACCACTGTGAATTCCCTTTGTTCTAGACTCCTGAAATAAAGAGTTGTCCTGAGTCACATAAACCTGCACCAAGTGGTCTTAATGTGGCGCTGGGACATGCCGGTATAAGAGAATTCCGAAGAAGGCTGAACGTCCACAATTGAATGGTCATTGCCAGAAATGAAGTGGCAGCCGGATCAGACTGGGAAACTTAAGCTTCCATTAGACAATGAAGATGTGAGAATCTAGTACGTCCAAAATTCATGGTTTCCTTAGATCCATGAAATTCCTTGTTGAATTTTAGTCAGAAAATGAAAACTCCGGAGCCTCTGTTCAGCAGGCCCGGGTGTAGCTCCCAGAGGCACACTGGTGCTCCTCTAGAATTTGGATAAAAATCGTTTTCACGGGAATAAGGAACCTTGATCAAGCCAGGTGGGTCTTGACAAAGGAAGTTGCTGATTGTGCTGGCTATATGACAAGCACCCAGCTGTGCCAGCCCATCACTTATTCAGCACAGGAATCTGCATAGATTGATCCAAGACAAAGGAAAACTCAGGGAGGCAGCACCCGTGTTGGAAAGCATTTGTACTTCTAAGAGGAGGCCAATGATGTAAAACTACATAACCCTGGCAAATAGTTTTCATCATTGGCAGAATTTCACGGAGCAATATTGCTGGGAGAGAAAAGGCACCACCTAAGGGAAGCATGCTCAACAAAACTACCTAGGGCAGGAGACTGGTTGCCCTCAGGCACTAGGCGTGTCAGGCCTCAGCATTGTAAGGCGAGTTCACTGAAGTCCCTGCGTGAAGTTTTCTCAGCTGTGCTACATCTATGTCCCTAAAATTTACTCTGCCGTTTCTGATGATCCTGAGTTATGAACGGCCACCTTTCACCGTTCTCCTTACACTCGTGCGTCTCCATCGACCTTAAAAGAAAGGTTGGACACGCAACTGCTGGCAGGTAAATTCAGCAAACTTTGTCTTAACACAAAGAGTCTGCTCTGTGGTGACCCGTCTTCCACGGTAAAACATTTCCTAGCGAATAAGGAATCTTCCCATCGCAATGACAATATGAGAGAATTGCCACCGATGGATTTGCCGTTGTGCCTACAAATATCATCTTGAGGCCATACAGTAGTGAAGCACGGGAACCCAGGCGCTTCACCCTTTACTCTAGACCAGTGAAACACAGAGAAGCACTGTTGACCTGTGATACATGACATTGCTGGAAGCTTCAGTGCACAGAGGCTTGGGAACCTGGAAGGAGCTTCTTCCGTGTGAATAAAACGCAGGCTGACCTTCATAGCAGGTTCCAGATTCTCAGGAATTCCATGGGCTGTATTGCTCAGAGGTAGAACCCACTGCTTGGGGCACACTTGAACTGAAAAATCTTGCTGGACTCACGGCTTTCCCAAAGACCCAAGATTCTCAAAGAGCGAGCGTAAGTTTGACGGAAAAACAAACTGCCGGTGGCGCCATATTGCCTTGAAACCGGCAAGAAGCAAGATTTTCCTTAAACCATGAATCTCAGAAACATTGTGATCGTGAAGGAAAACCAGGGAGAGCAGATGTACTTCCAATAATCCAACACTTAAATGAAACCTCAAACCTTAATCCTATCCTAAAACCAACCTTAATCCTAACCCTAACCTAGGTCAAAGCCTAGCCCTAAGTCTAAACCTTAAAAGAGGTGTAACCCTAAGCCTAGGTCTAATTCTGTATACTCCTAAGCATAAACTGAACCCTAACCTAAGGCTCACCCTAAACCAAGCTCTAACCCTAACCATATGTCTACCTTAAGGCTAAGCCTAATCCTAACCCCAAATCTGATGTGAACATGCAGCTCCCCCTACAACTAACCTTAATCCTAACAGTCACCCTTTGCCTGAACCTAACAACTCTATCCATCACCTTCAATCCAAGCCTCCATATCACCGTTAATGTAATCCAATCCCTGAAACTAGACAGAGAGCTAAACTTATCCACAACCAAAACGGATGTAACACACAAGGAGCAAGCCTGACCCCAACTCTTTACCTAGCACACTTTCTAACCCTCACACAAATATTAACCTCAACCCATACCTTAACAGTCAAGTGTACCATAAGCCTAAATGAGACAATAGGTTCATTCATCCTTAAGCACTAAACCCTACTCTTACCTTCAACCTCACACTCACCCTACATTTGATCCACAACCTTACCATAACCCGAATCCTCAAGCAGCCTTAACTCTAACCTGAACTCTAACACTGTCTCTAAACATGCCCACATGCCTGTACCTATGCCCCTTTAAAGTGAACCCTAAACCAAAATCTTCTGTCCCACTATTTTGCAGCATTTTACAGAAGTACACTGGGAAAGATTTTTCTGCAAGGAAGAAACTGCAGGCGGGGTGGCTGAAATGAGAATATTATGCTGCAGGAGCTCTTTGCCCTCAGATGTAGAAGTGTCATCAGTGGGCTTTATAGACAAACGGGACTTTAATAAGTGATCACCAACCACTGTGAATTCCCTTTGTTCTAGACTCCTGAAATAAAGAGTTGTCCTGAGTCACATAAACCTGCACCAAGTGGTCTTAATGTGGCGCTGGGACATGCCGGTATAAGAGAATTCCGAAGAAGGCTGAACGTCCACAATTGAATGGTCATTGCCAGAAATGAAGTGGCAGCCGGATCAGACTGGGAAACTTAAGCTTCCATTAGACAATGAAGATGTGAGAATCTAGTACGTCCAAAATTCATGGTTTCCTTAGATCCATGAAATTCCTTGTTGAATTTTAGTCAGAAAATGAAAACTCCGGAGCCTCTGTTCAGCAGGCCCGGGTGTAGCTCCCAGAGGCACACTGGTGCTCCTCTAGAATTTGGATAAAAATCGTTTTCACGGGAATAAGGAACCTTGATCAAGCCAGGTGGGTCTTGACAAAGGAAGTTGCTGATTGTGCTGGCTATATGACAAGCACCCAGCTGTGCCAGCCCATCACTTATTCAGCACAGGAATCTGCATAGATTGATCCAAGACAAAGGAAAACTCAGGGAGGCAGCACCCGTGTTGGAAAGCATTTGTACTTCTAAGAGGAGGCCAATGATGTAAAACTACATAACCCTGGCAAATAGTTTTCATCATTGGCAGAATTTCACGGAGCAATATTGCTGGGAGAGAAAAGGCACCACCTAAGGGAAGCATGCTCAACAAAACTACCTAGGGCAGGAGACTGGTTGCCCTCAGGCACTAGGCGTGTCAGGCCTCAGCATTGTAAGGCGAGTTCACTGAAGTCCCTGCGTGAAGTTTTCTCAGCTGTGCTACATCTATGTCCCTAAAATTTACTCTGCCGTTTCTGATGATCCTGAGTTATGAACGGCCACCTTTCACCGTTCTCCTTACACTCGTGCGTCTCCATCGACCTTAAAAGAAAGGTTGGACACGCAACTGCTGGCAGGTAAATTCAGCAAACTTTGTCTTAACACAAAGAGTCTGCTCTGTGGTGACCCGTCTTCCACGGTAAAACATTTCCTAGCGAATAAGGAATCTTCCCATCGCAATGACAATATGAGAGAATTGCCACCGATGGATTTGCCGTTGTGCCTACAAATATCATCTTGAGGCCATACAGTAGTGAAGCACGGGAACCCAGGCGCTTCACCCTTTACTCTAGACCAGTGAAACACAGAGAAGCACTGTTGACCTGTGATACATGACATTGCTGGAAGCTTCAGTGCACAGAGGCTTGGGAACCTGGAAGGAGCTTCTTCCGTGTGAATAAAACGCAGGCTGACCTTCATAGCAGGTTCCAGATTCTCAGGAATTCCATGGGCTGTATTGCTCAGAGGTAGAACCCACTGCTTGGGGCACACTTGAACTGAAAAATCTTGCTGGACTCACGGCTTTCCCAAAGACCCAAGATTCTCAAAGAGCGAGCGTAAGTTTGACGGAAAAACAAACTGCCGGTGGCGCCATATTGCCTTGAAACCGGCAAGAAGCAAGATTTTCCTTAAACCATGAATCTCAGAAACATTGTGATCGTGAAGGAAAACCAGGGAGAGCAGATGTACTTCCAATAATCCAACACTTAAATGAAACCTCAAACCTTAATCCTATCCTAAAACCAACCTTAATCCTAACCCTAACCTAGGTCAAAACCTAGCCCTAAGTCTAAACCTTAAAAGAGGTGTAACCCTAAGCCTAGGTCTAATTCTGTATACTCCTAAGCTTAAACTGAACCCTAACCTAAGGCTCACCCTAAACCAAGCTCTAACCCTAACCATATGTCTACCTTAAGGCTAAGCCTAATCCTAACCCCAAATCTGATGTGAACATGCAGCTCCCCCTACAACTAACCTTAATCCTAACAGTCACCCTTTGCCTGAACCTAACAACTCTATCCATCACCTTCAATCCAAGCCTCCATATCACCGTTAATGTAATCCAATCCCTGAAACTAGACAGAGAGCTAAACTTATCCACAACCAAAACGGATGTAACACACAAGGAGCAAGCCTGACCCCAACTCTTTACCTAGCACACTTTCTAACCCTCACACAAATATTAACCTCAACCCATACCTTAACAGTCAAGTGTACCATAAGCCTAAATGAGACAATAGGTTCATTCATCCTTAAGCACTAAACCCTACTCTTACCTTCAACCTCACACTCACCCTACATTTGATCCACAACCTTACCATAACCCGAATCCTCAAGCAGCCTTAACTCTAACCTGAACTCTAACACTGTCTCTAAACATGCCCACATGCCTGTACCTATGCCCCTTTAAAGTGAACCCTAAACCAAAATCTTCTGTCCCACTATTTTGCAGCATTTTACAGAAGTACACTGGGAAAGATTTTTCTGCAAGGAAGAAACTGCAGGCGGGGTGGCTGAAATGAGAATATTATGCTGCAGGAGCTCTTTGCCCTCAGATGTAGAAGTGTCATCAGTGGGCTTTATAGACAAACGGGACTTTAATAAGTGATCACCAACCACTGTGAATTCCCTTTGTTCTAGACTCCTGAAATAAAGAGTTGTCCTGAGTCACATAAACCTGCACCAAGTGGTCTTAATGTGGCGCTGGGACATGCCGGTATAAGAGAATTCCGAAGAAGGCTGAACGTCCACAATTGAATGGTCATTGCCAGAAATGAAGTGGCAGCCGGATCAGACTGGGAAACTTAAGCTTCCATTAGACAATGAAGATGTGAGAATCTAGTACGTCCAAAATTCATGGTTTCCTTAGATCCATGAAATTCCTTGTTGAATTTTAGTCAGAAAATGAAAACTCCGGAGCCTCTGTTCAGCAGGCCCGGGTGTAGCTCCCAGAGGCACACTGGTGCTCCTCTAGAATTTGGATAAAAATCGTTTTCACGGGAATAAGGAACCTTGATCAAGCCAGGTGGGTCTTGACAAAGGAAGTTGCTGATTGTGCTGGCTATATGACAAGCACCCAGCTGTGCCAGCCCATCACTTATTCAGCACAGGAATCTGCATAGATTGATCCAAGACAAAGGAAAACTCAGGGAGGCAGCACCCGTGTTGGAAAGCATTTGTACTTCTAAGAGGAGGCCAATGATGTAAAACTACATAACCCTGGCAAATAGTTTTCATCATTGGCAGAATTTCACGGAGCAATATTGCTGGGAGAGAAAAGGCACCACCTAAGGGAAGCATGCTCAACAAAACTACCTAGGGCAGGAGACTGGTTGCCCTCAGGCACTAGGCGTGTCAGGCCTCAGCATTGTAAGGCGAGTTCACTGAAGTCCCTGCGTGAAGTTTTCTCAGCTGTGCTACATCTATGTCCCTAAAATTTACTCTGCCGTTTCTGATGATCCTGAGTTATGAACGGCCACCTTTCACCGTTCTCCTTACACTCGTGCGTCTCCATCGACCTTAAAAGAAAGGTTGGACACGCAACTGCTGGCAGGTAAATTCAGCAAACTTTGTCTTAACACAAAGAGTCTGCTCTGTGGTGACCCGTCTTCCACGGTAAAACATTTCCTAGCGAATAAGGAATCTTCCCATCGCAATGACAATATGAGAGAATTGCCACCGATGGATTTGCCGTTGTGCCTACAAATATCATCTTGAGGCCATACAGTAGTGAAGCACGGGAACCCAGGCGCTTCACCCTTTACTCTAGACCAGTGAAACACAGAGAAGCACTGTTGACCTGTGATACATGACATTGCTGGAAGCTTCAGTGCACAGAGGCTTGGGAACCTGGAAGGAGCTTCTTCCGTGTGAATAAAACGCAGGCTGACCTTCATAGCAGGTTCCAGATTCTCAGGAATTCCATGGGCTGTATTGCTCAGAGGTAGAACCCACTGCTTGGGGCACACTTGAACTGAAAAATCTTGCTGGACTCACGGCTTTCCCAAAGACCCAAGATTCTCAAAGAGCGAGCGTAAGTTTGACGGAAAAACAAACTGCCGGTGGCGCCATATTGCCTTGAAACCGGCAAGAAGCAAGATTTTCCTTAAACCATGAATCTCAGAAACATTGTGATCGTGAAGGAAAACCAGGGAGAGCAGATGTACTTCCAATAATCCAACACTTAAATGAAACCTCAAACCTTAATCCTATCCTAAAACCAACCTTAATCCTAACCCTAACCTAGGTCAAAACCTAGCCCTAAGTCTAAACCTTAAAAGAGGTGTAACCCTAAGCCTAGGTCTAATTCTGTATACTCCTAAGCTTAAACTGAACCCTAACCTAAGGCTCACCCTAAACCAAGCTCTAACCCTAACCATATGTCTACCTTAAGGCTAAGCCTAATCCTAACCCCAAATCTGATGTGAACATGCAGCTCCCCCTACAACTAACCTTAATCCTAACAGTCACCCTTTGCCTGAACCTAACAACTCTATCCATCACCTTCAATCCAAGCCTCCATATCACCGTTAATGTAATCCAATCCCTGAAACTAGACAGAGAGCTAAACTTATCCACAACCAAAACGGATGTAACACACAAGGAGCAAGCCTGACCCCAACTCTTTACCTAGCACACTTTCTAACCCTCACACAAATATTAACCTCAACCCATACCTTAACAGTCAAGTGTACCATAAGCCTAAATGAGACAATAGGTTCATTCATCCTTAAGCACTAAACCCTACTCTTACCTTCAACCTCACACTCACCCTACATTTGATCCACAACCTTACCATAACCCGAATCCTCAAGCAGCCTTAACTCTAACCTGAACTCTAACACTGTCTCTAAACATGCCCACATGCCTGTACCTATGCCCCTTTAAAGTGAACCCTAAACCAAAATCTTCTGTCCCACTATTTTGCAGCATTTTACAGAAGTACACTGGGAAAGATTTTTCTGCAAGGAAGAAACTGCAGGCGGGGTGGCTGAAATGAGAATATTATGCTGCAGGAGCTCTTTGCCCTCAGATGTAGAAGTGTCATCAGTGGGCTTTATAGACAAACGGGACTTTAATAAGTGATCACCAACCACTGTGAATTCCCTTTGTTCTAGACTCCTGAAATAAAGAGTTGTCCTGAGTCACATAAACCTGCACCAAGTGGTCTTAATGTGGCGCTGGGACATGCCGGTATAAGAGAATTCCGAAGAAGGCTGAACGTCCACAATTGAATGGTCATTGCCAGAAATGAAGTGGCAGCCGGATCAGACTGGGAAACTTAAGCTTCCATTAGACAATGAAGATGTGAGAATCTAGTACGTCCAAAATTCATGGTTTCCTTAGATCCATGAAATTCCTTGTTGAATTTTAGTCAGAAAATGAAAACTCCGGAGCCTCTGTTCAGCAGGCCCGGGTGTAGCTCCCAGAGGCACACTGGTGCTCCTCTAGAATTTGGATAAAAATCGTTTTCACGGGAATAAGGAACCTTGATCAAGCCAGGTGGGTCTTGACAAAGGAAGTTGCTGATTGTGCTGGCTATATGACAAGCACCCAGCTGTGCCAGCCCATCACTTATTCAGCACAGGAATCTGCATAGATTGATCCAAGACAAAGGAAAACTCAGGGAGGCAGCACCCGTGTTGGAAAGCATTTGTACTTCTAAGAGGAGGCCAATGATGTAAAACTACATAACCCTGGCAAATAGTTTTCATCATTGGCAGAATTTCACGGAGCAATATTGCTGGGAGAGAAAAGGCACCACCTAAGGGAAGCATGCTCAACAAAACTACCTAGGGCAGGAGACTGGTTGCCCTCAGGCACTAGGCGTGTCAGGCCTCAGCATTGTAAGGCGAGTTCACTGAAGTCCCTGCGTGAAGTTTTCTCAGCTGTGCTACATCTATGTCCCTAAAATTTACTCTGCCGTTTCTGATGATCCTGAGTTATGAACGGCCACCTTTCACCGTTCTCCTTACACTCGTGCGTCTCCATCGACCTTAAAAGAAAGGTTGGACACGCAACTGCTGGCAGGTAAATTCAGCAAACTTTGTCTTAACACAAAGAGTCTGCTCTGTGGTGACCCGTCTTCCACGGTAAAACATTTCCTAGCGAATAAGGAATCTTCCCATCGCAATGACAATATGAGAGAATTGCCACCGATGGATTTGCCGTTGTGCCTACAAATATCATCTTGAGGCCATACAGTAGTGAAGCACGGGAACCCAGGCGCTTCACCCTTTACTCTAGACCAGTGAAACACAGAGAAGCACTGTTGACCTGTGATACATGACATTGCTGGAAGCTTCAGTGCACAGAGGCTTGGGAACCTGGAAGGAGCTTCTTCCGTGTGAATAAAACGCAGGCTGACCTTCATAGCAGGTTCCAGATTCTCAGGAATTCCATGGGCTGTATTGCTCAGAGGTAGAACCCACTGCTTGGGGCACACTTGAACTGAAAAATCTTGCTGGACTCACGGCTTTCCCAAAGACCCAAGATTCTCAAAGAGCGAGCGTAAGTTTGACGGAAAAACAAACTGCCGGTGGCGCCATATTGCCTTGAAACCGGCAAGAAGCAAGATTTTCCTTAAACCATGAATCTCAGAAACATTGTGATCGTGAAGGAAAACCAGGGAGAGCAGATGTACTTCCAATAATCCAACACTTAAATGAAACCTCAAACCTTAATCCTATCCTAAAACCAACCTTAATCCTAACCCTAACCTAGGTCAAAACCTAGCCCTAAGTCTAAACCTTAAAAGAGGTGTAACCCTAAGCCTAGGTCTAATTCTGTATACTCCTAAGCTTAAACTGAACCCTAACCTAAGGCTCACCCTAAACCAAGCTCTAACCCTAACCATATGTCTACCTTAAGGCTAAGCCTAATCCTAACCCCAAATCTGATGTGAACATGCAGCTCCCCCTACAACTAACCTTAATCCTAACAGTCACCCTTTGCCTGAACCTAACAACTCTATCCATCACCTTCAATCCAAGCCTCCATATCACCGTTAATGTAATCCAATCCCTGAAACTAGACAGAGAGCTAAACTTATCCACAACCAAAACGGATGTAACACACAAGGAGCAAGCCTGACCCCAACTCTTTACCTAGCACACTTTCTAACCCTCACACAAATATTAACCTCAACCCATACCTTAACAGTCAAGTGTACCATAAGCCTAAATGAGACAATAGGTTCATTCATCCTTAAGCACTAAACCCTACTCTTACCTTCAACCTCACACTCACCCTACATTTGATCCACAACCTTACCATAACCCGAATCCTCAAGCAGCCTTAACTCTAACCTGAACTCTAACACTGTCTCTAAACATGCCCACATGCCTGTACCTATGCCCCTTTAAAGTGAACCCTAAACCAAAATCTTCTGTCCCACTATTTTGCAGCATTTTACAGAAGTACACTGGGAAAGATTTTTCTGCAAGGAAGAAACTGCAGGCGGGGTGGCTGAAATGAGAATATTATGCTGCACGAGCTCTTTGCCCTCAGATGTAGAAGTGTCATCAGTGGGCTTTATAGACAAACGGGACTTTAATAAGTGATCACCAACCACTGTGAATTCCCTTTGTTCTAGACTCCTGAAATAAAGAGTTGTCCTGAGTCACATAAACCTGCACCAAGTGGTCTTAATGTGGCGCTGGGACATGCCGGTATAAGAGAATTCCGAAGAAGGCTGAACGTCCACAATTGAATGGTCATTGCCAGAAATGAAGTGGCAGCCGGATCAGACTGGGAAACTTAAGCTTCCATTAGACAATGAAGATGTGAGAATCTAGTACGTCCAAAATTCATGGTTTCCTTAGATCCATGAAATTCCTTGTTGAATTTTAGTCAGAAAATGAAAACTCCGGAGCCTCTGTTCAGCAGGCCCGGGTGTAGCTCCCAGAGGCACACTGGTGCTCCTCTAGAATTTGGATAAAAATCGTTTTCACGGGAATAAGGAACCTTGATCAAGCCAGGTGGGTCTTGACAAAAGAAGTTGCTGATTGTGCTGGCTATATGACAAGCACCCAGCTGTGCCAGCCCATCACTTATTCAGCACAGGAATCTGCATAGATTGATCCAAGACAAAGGAAAACTCAGGGAGGCAGCACCCATGTTGGAAAGCATTTGTACTTCTAAGAGGAGGCCAATGATGTAAAACTACATAACCCTGGCAAATAGTTTTCATCATTGGCAGAATTTCACGGAGCAATATTGCTGGGAGAGAAAAGGCACCACCTAAGGGAAGCATGCTCAACAAAACTACCTAGGGCAGGAGACTGGTTGCCCTCAGGCACTAGGCGTGTCAGGCCTCAGCATTGTAAGGCGAGTTCACTGAAGTCCCTGCGTGAAGTTTTCTCAGCTGTGCTACATCTATGTCCCTAAAATTTACTCTGCCGTTTCTGATGATCCTGAGTTATGAACGGCCACCTTTCACCGTTCTCCTTACACTCGTGCGTCTCCATCGACCTTAAAAGAAAGGTTGGACACGCAACTGCTGGCAGGTAAATTCAGCAAACTTTGTCTTAACACAAAGAGTCTGCTCTGTGGTGACCCGTCTTCCACGGTAAAACATTTCCTAGCGAATAAGAAATCTTCCCATCGCAATGACAATATGAGAGAATTGCCACCGATGGATTTGCCGTTGTGCCTACAAATATCATCTTGAGGCCATACAGTAGTGAAGCACGGGAACCCAGGCGCTTCACCCTTTACTCTAGACCAGTGAAACACAGAGAAGCACTGTTGACCTGTGATACATGACATTGCTGGAAGCTTCAGTGCACAGAGGCTTGGGAACCTGGAAGGAGCTTCTTCCGTGTGAATAAAACGCAGGCTGACCTTCATAGCAGGTTCCAGATTCTCAGGAATTCCATGGGCTGTATTGCTCAGAGGTAGAACCCACTGCTTGGGGCACACTTGAACTGAAAAATCTTGCTGGACTCACGGCTTTCCCAAAGACCCAAGATTCTCAAAGAGCGAGCGTAAGTTTGACGGAAAAACAAACTGCCGGTGGCGCCATATTGCCTTGAAACCGGCAAGAAGCAAGATTTTCCTTAAACCATGAATCTCAGAAACATTGTGATCGTGAAGGAAAACCAGGGAGAGCAGATGTACTTCCAATAATCCAACACTTAAATGAAACCTCAAACCTTAATCCTATCCTAAAACCAACCTTAATCCTAACCCTAACCTAGGTCAAAACCTAGCCCTAAGTCTAAACCTTAAAAGAGGTGTAACCCTAAGCCTAGGTCTAATTCTGTATACTCCTAAGCTTAAACTGAACCCTAACCTAAGGCTCACCCTAAACCAAGCTCTAACCCTAACCATATGTCTACCTTAAGGCTAAGCCTAATCCTAACCCCAAATCTGATGTGAACATGCAGCTCCCCCTACAACTAACCTTAATCCTAACAGTCACCCTTTGCCTGAACCTAACAACTCTATCCATCACCTTCAATCCAAGCCTCCATATCACCGTTAATGTAATCCAATCCCTGAAACTAGACAGAGAGCTAAACTTATCCACAACCAAAACGGATGTAACACACAAGGAGCAAGCCTGACCCCAACTCTTTACCTAGCACACTTTCTAACCCTCACACAAATATTAACCTCAACCCATACCTTAACAGTCAAGTGTACCATAAGCCTAAATGAGACAATAGGTTCATTCATCCTTAAGCACTAAACCCTACTCTTACCTTCAACCTCACACTCACCCTACATTTGATCCACAACCTTACCATAACCCGAATCCTCAAGCAGCCTTAACTCTAACCTGAACTCTAACACTGTCTCTAAACATGCCCACATGCCTGTACCTATGCCCCTTTAAAGTGAACCCTAAACCAAAATCTTCTGTCCCACTATTTTGCAGCATTTTACAGAAGTACACTGGGAAAGATTTTTCTGCAAGGAAGAAACTGCAGGCGGGGTGGCTGAAATGAGAATATTATGCTGCACGAGCTCTTTGCCCTCAGATGTAGAAGTGTCATCAGTGGGCTTTATAGACAAACGGGACTTTAATAAGTGATCACCAACCACTGTGAATTCCCTTTGTTCTAGACTCCTGAAATAAAGAGTTGTCCTGAGTCACATAAACCTGCACCAAGTGGTCTTAATGTGGCGCTGGGACATGCCGGTATAAGAGAATTCCGAAGAAGGCTGAACGTCCACAATTGAATGGTCATTGCCAGAAATGAAGTGGCAGCCGGATCAGACTGGGAAACTTAAGCTTCCATTAGACAATGAAGATGTGAGAATCTAGTACGTCCAAAATTCATGGTTTCCTTAGATCCATGAAATTCCTTGTTGAATTTTAGTCAGAAAATGAAAACTCCGGAGCCTCTGTTCAGCAGGCCCGGGTGTAGCTCCCAGAGGCACACTGGTGCTCCTCTAGAATTTGGATAAAAATCGTTTTCACGGGAATAAGGAACCTTGATCAAGCCAGGTGGGTCTTGACAAAGGAAGTTGCTGATTGTGCTGGCTATATGACAAGCACCCAGCTGTGCCAGCCCATCACTTATTCAGCACAGGAATCTGCATAGATTGATCCAAGACAAAGGAAAACTCAGGGAGGCAGCACCCATGTTGGAAAGCATTTGTACTTCTAAGAGGAGGCCAATGATGTAAAACTACATAACCCTGGCAAATAGTTTTCATCATTGGCAGAATTTCACGGAGCAATATTGCTGGGAGAGAAAAGGCACCACCTAAGGGAAGCATGCTCAACAAAACTACCTAGGGCAGGAGACTGGTTGCCCTCAGGCACTAGGCGTGTCAGGCCTCAGCATTGTAAGGCGAGTTCACTGAAGTCCCTGCGTGAAGTTTTCTCAGCTGTGCTACATCTATGTCCCTAAAATTTACTCTGCCGTTTCTGATGATCCTGAGTTATGAACGGCCACCTTTCACCGTTCTCCTTACACTCGTGCGTCTCCATCGACCTTAAAAGAAAGGTTGGACACGCAACTGCTGGCAGGTAAATTCAGCAAACTTTGTCTTAACACAAAGAGTCTGCTCTGTGGTGACCCGTCTTCCACGGTAAAACATTTCCTAGCGAATAAGGAATCTTCCCATCGCAATGACAATATGAGAGAATTGCCACCGATGGATTTGCCGTTGTGCCTACAAATATCATCTTGAGGCCATACAGTAGTGAAGCACGGGAACCCAGGCGCTTCACCCTTTACTCTAGACCAGTGAAACACAGAGAAGCACTGTTGACCTGTGATACATGACATTGCTGGAAGCTTCAGTGCACAGAGGCTTGGGAACCTGGAAGGAGCTTCTTCCGTGTGAATAAAACGCAGGCTGACCTTCATAGCAGGTTCCAGATTCTCAGGAATTCCATGGGCTGTATTGCTCAGAGGTAGAACCCACTGCTTGGGGCACACTTGAACTGAAAAATCTTGCTGGACTCACGGCTTTCCCAAAGACCCAAGATTCTCAAAGAGCGAGCGTAAGTTTGACGGAAAAACAAACTGCCGGTGGCGCCATATTGCCTTGAAACCGGCAAGAAGCAAGATTTTCCTTAAACCATGAATCTCAGAAACATTGTGATCGTGAAGGAAAACCAGGGAGAGCAGATGTACTTCCAATAATCCAACACTTAAATGAAACCTCAAACCTTAATCCTATCCTAAAACCAACCTTAATCCTAACCCTAACCTAGGTCAAAACCTAGCCCTAAGTCTAAACCTTAAAAGAGGTGTAACCCTAAGCCTAGGTCTAATTCTGTATACTCCTAAGCTTAAACTGAACCCTAACCTAAGGCTCACCCTAAACCAAGCTCTAACCCTAACCATATGTCTACCTTAAGGCTAAGCCTAATCCTAACCCCAAATCTGATGTGAACATGCAGCTCCCCCTACAACTAACCTTAATCCTAACAGTCACCCTTTGCCTGAACCTAACAACTCTATCCATCACCTTCAATCCAAGCCTCCATATCACCGTTAATGTAATCCAATCCCTGAAACTAGACAGAGAGCTAAACTTATCCACAACCAAAACGGATGTAACACACAAGGAGCAAGCCTGACCCCAACTCTTTACCTAGCACACTTTCTAACCCTCACACAAATATTAACCTCAACCCATACCTTAACAGTCAAGTGTACCATAAGCCTAAATGAGACAATAGGTTCATTCATCCTTAAGCACTAAACCCTACTCTTACCTTCAACCTCACACTCACCCTACATTTGATCCACAACCTTACCATAACCCGAATCCTCAAGCAGCCTTAACTCTAACCTGAACTCTAACACTGTCTCTAAACATGCCCACATGCCTGTACCTATGCCCCTTTAAAGTGAACCCTAAACCAAAATCTTCTGTCCCACTATTTTGCAGCATTTTACAGAAGTACACTGGGAAAGATTTTTCTGCAAGGAAGAAACTGCAGGCGGGGTGGCTGAAATGAGAATATTATGCTGCACGAGCTCTTTGCCCTCAGATGTAGAAGTGTCATCAGTGGGCTTTATAGACAAACGGGACTTTAATAAGTGATCACCAACCACTGTGAATTCCCTTTGTTCTAGACTCCTGAAATAAAGAGTTGTCCTGAGTCACATAAACCTGCACCAAGTGGTCTTAATGTGGCGCTGGGACATGCCGGTATAAGAGAATTCCGAAGAAGGCTGAACGTCCACAATTGAATGGTCATTGCCAGAAATGAAGTGGCAGCCGGATCAGACTGGGAAACTTAAGCTTCCATTAGACAATGAAGATGTGAGAATCTAGTACGTCCAAAATTCATGGTTTCCTTAGATCCATGAAATTCCTTGTTGAATTTTAGTCAGAAAATGAAAACTCCGGAGCCTCTGTTCAGCAGGCCCGGGTGTAGCTCCCAGAGGCACACTGGTGCTCCTCTAGAATTTGGATAAAAATCGTTTTCACGGGAATAAGGAACCTTGATCAAGCCAGGTGGGTCTTGACAAAGGAAGTTGCTGATTGTGCTGGCTATATGACAAGCACCCAGCTGTGCCAGCCCATCACTTATTCAGCACAGGAATCTGCATAGATTGATCCAAGACAAAGGAAAACTCAGGGAGGCAGCACCCATGTTGGAAAGCATTTGTACTTCTAAGAGGAGGCCAATGATGTAAAACTACATAACCCTGGCAAATAGTTTTCATCATTGGCAGAATTTCACGGAGCAATATTGCTGGGAGAGAAAAGGCACCACCTAAGGGAAGCATGCTCAACAAAACTACCTAGGGCAGGAGACTGGTTGCCCTCAGGCACTAGGCGTGTCAGGCCTCAGCATTGTAAGGCGAGTTCACTGAAGTCCCTGCGTGAAGTTTTCTCAGCTGTGCTACATCTATGTCCCTAAAATTTACTCTGCCGTTTCTGATGATCCTGAGTTATGAACGGCCACCTTTCACCGTTCTCCTTACACTCGTGCGTCTCCATCGACCTTAAAAGAAAGGTTGGACACGCAACTGCTGGCAGGTAAATTCAGCAAACTTTGTCTTAACACAAAGAGTCTGCTCTGTGGTGACCCGTCTTCCACGGTAAAACATTTCCTAGCGAATAAGGAATCTTCCCATCGCAATGACAATATGAGAGAATTGCCACCGATGGATTTGCCGTTGTGCCTACAAATATCATCTTGAGGCCATACAGTAGTGAAGCACGGGAACCCAGGCGCTTCACCCTTTACTCTAGACCAGTGAAACACAGAGAAGCACTGTTGACCTGTGATACATGACATTGCTGGAAGCTTCAGTGCACAGAGGCTTGGGAACCTGGAAGGAGCTTCTTCCGTGTGAATAAAACGCAGGCTGACCTTCATAGCAGGTTCCAGATTCTCAGGAATTCCATGGGCTGTATTGCTCAGAGGTAGAACCCACTGCTTGGGGCACACTTGAACTGAAAAATCTTGCTGGACTCACGGCTTTCCCAAAGACCCAAGATTCTCAAAGA